>NW_007577863.1:82242-83919 GCF_000690725.1 Stegastes partitus | reverse complement strand
ACTTGCAAATAGATGCACAATCTTCTAAATGTTTTACCTTAACAACAAAATGAATAATAACAATAATAACAATAATAATTATTATTATTATAATTATAAGAATAATAATAACTACAAATGGAGTAATGATAATTCTGCTATTTGAAAATAGGAGTACAGTAGCCATTGGAATTGCAATCCAATTATCTTGTCTTTTTCAAAAAAAAAAAAGACCTTTCTTGCAAAAAAAAGAGACCAAACTTTTATTTTACAAGGTTTGCAATGTTTATAAAGGTACAAGGTTTTAAATACACAACTTAAGTAGCCTAGCTTCTGCTGGCTGCTCCTGCAGTGTGTCAATAAATGTCACAAAAATGTGAAATGGGCAAATACTGATGACTTTGTATGAGGCCTCAGCAGAACCGTGGTTTGTCCAGAGGGTGGCGCTGGAGGAAAGACCATGGAATCAAAGAATTTAGGCTGTCTGAAGCATAAACATGTTATCGTATTTAATATTTACTAAACAGTTTATTAGACTATTTTAAGTGTAAAGTTGACATTTTGTTTAAAATGGAATCTCACATCTGTTTTCTACAAGACAAAACCCCACAAAGTTCTCTCTGGGTTCTCCGGCTTCCTCCCACATTCCAAAAACATGTTGAGGTTAATTGGTGATTCTAAATTGTCTGTAGGTGTGAATGTGAGTGTGTTTGGTTGTCTGTCTCTAAGTGGAGCCCTGTGATAGACTGGTGACCTGTCCAGGGTGTCCTCTGCCTTCGCTGGGATAGACTCCAGCCCCCCGCGACCCTAGTGCGGATTAAGCGGTGTATAGATAAGAGATGGATGAAAAATCCCACAGACATTGAAAATGAACACAAAGAGGCACAAAGCAACTAAGAACTTTTTTTTTTAAAAAATTGTCCGATGCAGGACTTTTTCCATTTATAAAATACATTTACTTTCACTGACTGACGGCTAACAGTTCTTTTGCTTCGACTCCTTCAGACGTTTAATTGATCATAAAGAGTGTTAGCACATTAGCTGAGTAAGTGCTTCATCAAATAAAGAGTCTGTAACGGTCAGCGAGAGCTGCGGTCTGGTACGACTGAGTGGTTTAATCAATAAGTGGATCAACGTGTCAACAAACAATGCACAACAGTGCCTCCAGGTTTTGGGAAATGATGATGCAAAAGTGTGTACTTTGTCTTGGTTTCACAACAAGTGTGTTTTCTTTGGCAACATGTGGTGGTGTATGTGCACACATGGCGGGAAATCCTGGATCAAAAAGGGCCAGCTGTGGCCTACTTAACCCTATTCAGGACTTTCATGTTGCCATACATAGAAGGTCTTTTGGGGTCCATAAGAGTCCATATTTTTGGTTCCAAATGTATGACAAATGTCCTTCTTTTTATATCTAAATAAAACGGTCAGGACACTCAGCAGAAGGTAAAAATTAGATCTCTGCAGTCATAATGAACAGGTAACCTGAACCTGAATTCAATTATCTGTTCCAAGTCTTTCTCTCAGGATGTGTTTTTTCTCCTTTACATGTAACTTTTTAAAAATATATTGTACTTGTCATTCTTTCTCTATTTTAGATAATAATAAGAACAAATAGTTAAAATATAATTGCTTAATTTGACATTAGTCAAGTTGATTCAAACTGAGTCATTTAAATGTCACTGCCTTTGAAGTCTA
>NW_007577863.1:4297-82217 GCF_000690725.1 Stegastes partitus | reverse complement strand
ATATTGATCTCTTTTTACTGGTCACAAAGTTAATAAGTAACAGCAGGATGGTCCATTGTCCACACTCCCTCTTTCTAAACATCAGTGTCCACTCTGAAATAAATATACAGCTCCTGCAGTATCCTCTCGCTTTTGTATTGTTCTTCAGTTTAAGGTTCAACATGGGAATTTCTGTCCACTGGAGTTGGCTTACTGCGCTCGCATGTCTCCTCTGTATGGGTGAGCTACACTTATCTTCGATTTAAGATCGTTATACGTCGCATGTTATTTTGAAAATGAGTCAAATATTTATGTTTCCTGAATAAGTCCAGTTGTCCTTTCTAACATTCTTGGAGTTGGGAAAACATCTGTTAATACACATTTGCATACTTAAAGTAAAAATCCTGTGGAAAAATACCATTTGACTTTTGTTTCATGTCAGATGTTTTTTTCTTTCTTTCTGAAACAGCTGTTTTCAAAGTCTATTACAGAGTGGTTAATATTCTGGATGTAAGATAATGTCATGTTCCAAATGTATGCTATTTACACGACCAACTTTAAACAGTATACATGGTGTTTTCACTACGACCCAACATTTTTCAACAAGAGGAATATCAGAATCAGAAACACTTTATTGCTCTCCTAGGGGGAAATCGCTTTCTCTTACAGATGCTCCCATTCAAAAGTCTTAAAAGAAGTAGGAAACTATACAATATATAATAAAAATATAAACGCAAGTATTTATATGAAGTAAAACATATCTAAACATGAAATATAAATGTACATTCTGCTCTTGTATATGTATATCCAGTGTAATAATGATACTACCAATTATCTGCAGTTGAAATATGGATTGTTGCACATAGAAATAATTATTGCACATGGCCAGTTTGCTCATATTTGAATATAAAATGGTATTTTAAGCAGGAATGTATTCAATTTTTTTTTCACCCTGCAGCAACACATAATGAAGACGACAGAGATTAATGTATTTAAGGAACACTTCTAGAATCTAGTTTATTTATTTTGTGGGACTTCTCAGTTTGTGGAGAGCTCAATAAAATCTGAGAACAAACATCCTGAACATCTTCTGATGAATTCCTTGCCAACAGGTGAGGTTCGGTGTGATTGCACAGAGACGAACATGCAAATACAGGGAGGCAATTACACTCTGACCAAAAGGCTGGAGACAGGCAGCATTCTGGTGTACAACTGTCCTGAGGGCTACTATCCGTATCCGCATCTGACCCGCCTGTGTCAACCCAACGGCAGCTGGAGACCAGCGCCCAGAAGGTTTCCAACTCAGAGATGCAAAAGTGAGTAATGAGACCATGATGTTCCTCACTGTGCCTCAGGCTGTCTGCCCTCCATGATAGCTCACATTCATGCTGTGTTGTCTCTCAGTTGTCGAATGCCCAGACCCAAATGTGTTGGAGTACGGAAACGTCAACCCTCCTCAGGAGAAGTACCTTGTGACCAACGTGACCACGTACGACTGCTACTCTGGATACACACTGAGAGGCTCAACCAGTCGGCGATGTTTACCAAACGGGAAGTGGAGCGGCTCCACTCCCATCTGCAGCCGAGACTGTGAGTGTCATCAACAGCAGCAGAAAATGTTTGATGTAGTTGTGAGCAGCACATATTTTCATTTTGTGCAAATTGATTCTTTTATTCCACAAAATGCTGCGATTCTTTGCATTTATTTGACAGCTGTTATACTTTGCAAACTGAAATTTTACATAAAAACATTCAGTATGAAAAGTGTTTCAAACATGGAAGAGCTACTTTTATTTCAGATTTAAATATCATATGTTTTTCATTTCCAAATGTCCATGTATTATTCCAACTATTGCTGTTTCCTGAATAGGTCCAGTTTCATCGTCACTTGGACATAAATAATTCTAAATGTTCAGACTGTTAGAAATATTGTTAAATATGAACCCAGTGGTCCCCAGTGCTTACTTTTTTCTTATGAATTGCTTCTTATGCACTTTTATTTAAGTAGAGTTTGTATTTAGTCATTCTGTTTTAACATTGTTGTATTGCTAAGCTAAGAATCCACCACTTCTTCGTCTACTCTCCTTTCAGATTCGGGATGCACGCTCATTTGTGGCTCTTTCATTATTCATTACACCTTCATTATCTTTGTGTTTCTTCATTTCTTCCCACAGCTGGCGATAACTGTGCAGATCCTGGTATCCCACCCGGAGCCTCGAGAACAGGGAACATATTTGGAATTGACGACACGGTGAAGTACGCTTGCAATGGAAACCTGTTTCTGGTGGGCTCCAGCGAGAGAGTGTGTCAGGAGAACGGCCAGTGGACTGGAAAAGAGCCAGCATGCTACTGTAAGACAGATATCTACAGTATACACACTGCTTACATTTATTTGATCAAAGTTTTGCCATTAAGAGGTCTGCTGGGAGCCTAATGGAAGCTCATTATAATAAGGATGCTGCAGCATTTAGAGGCAATGAGTGGAGTCAAGTTAATTTGCTGGAGCTAATGTTACCAGAACTCATGGACACTCAAAAGTTAGAAAAGTTAGAACTAATGTTGATCATTTTTCTTTCCATGAACTAATTCCACAGTTTTTTGGCTATATGAGCAGTCAGTAAGTCCGTAAAAAAAACAGTCAGTGGTAAACCGGTCAGGTCATTTTCTGCATGTTTCCCTCTTTCTTTCTATTTCTTTACACTTTCATGTGATTACTCTCTTACAAACTAAGTTTTCAGTTCCTTTTTTTACCAGGAGTTTTTACTAGGAGGGCTGTATGTGAGTTGACAAGCCACTTTGAGTTTACTTTGACCCCTAGAAGCCTGTCCTGGTTTGCACAGCCTTAAATGTCACAAAAAGACAGAAAAAAGCTGCTAATATCCTCCATCAGAACTGGCTGTCAGAACCCCCCCCCCAACTCTGACACCTTTTACGTTGTACTTGTACATTGTACGGTTTCTGTGTCTTTTTATTTGCTATTTCTACCACTTTGCATGTGTGCAACCCCATGAAACCAGGACAGACTGTCTTAGCATATTGCTGATTAAACAATATCATCTCCCGAGTGATGGTTGCATATACCAGTCAAGCATAAAATGCTCAAAAGTTAACTTACCAGCTGTGTACTCTTGAATTTAAACTCCTCTGATTTTTCTTTCTTGGCCTCTTGAAAATGCACACTGGTGAGAAGTCAGTGTGGGCTCTCGTCCTACCTACTCATAGGCCAGTGTTATGTTTTCTTCATCCATGAGTACACAAAAATCCACTAGGGTCTGAATGATGGAAAATTCGTCATCTGCCCAAGTCTGTAGGAGTCTCTGTGGGATTAAGCTGCTGCACATGTATAAAAGAAAGTAGTATAGTGTAGGACAACTGCACTGCTGTGGTCAGACAGATGTGTTGAGCAGCCAGTAGGAGTCACTGTTGCGGTGACAAGGACATGATCCCTCACCAGGTTCCCACCAATATATGCTATTATTGCAAACTGAACATTTTCTGGCTTTTTCTTCTTGCAGACAAACACACCTATGACACTCCATTGGAGGTTACAGAGTCATTTGGCAGCGCAATCAAAGACAGTCTCACCACTTTAGAACCCATTGGTAAGTTCTTAGACCCACTCTGATTTTTAACATTATTTATCAGCAACTTTATTCAATTACAGCCTATTGGAGTAATAACCAAAACAAATGGGTGGTAAATTAATCACACAATTCTTTTGCTCTAAATATATTAACCATACAAGAAAGATGTTGCTCCTTCTTTTGTTATGCTTCTTTTCTTTACGGCAAAAAATGTACGCGTGTGGAATATAATGTGCAGCCTGTTGTACAGTAACAGTACTTGTTGTTGTTCAGATGACACACAGGAGGGGAGAAAAATCCGGATTTCAAAAAATGGGACTCTGAACATCTATATTGCTGTGGATATTTCTGAGAGCATCGAAAACGACCACTTCGTTAACGCAAGAAATGCGGTCTTAAAACTTATCCAAAAGGTGAGAAACAAACAGCTTCTCTCTTGATTTTTAAAAATGAGTAAAAACGAAAAAGACCAAACCGCATAGGTTTTACTTTGTTTATTTGATTTAAAGCTCGGTTGCCACAGAACTCTCTCTCTCTCTGTCTTACAATATGCTGAATTTGCAAACAGTCAGCAACACTGTGCTTGGACTGGACTTATATTAGGATTGCTTTGCTGATTGTGGTCTCGCTTTAGGGGTCTAACGATGCACATGGGGTGAAACTGCAGACTGCTGCTGACGGATGCTGGCAATAAATTTGCTGAGTTGTTAAATCACATTCGAAATATAGCAGTTAGTGTGACATTTAATCAATCACTCGATAGTTTTAGCAATAAAATGGCATGTTAGAAATGTCACATAGATATTGAAAAACTAATTTCAAAGTGTTTTCCTTCCAAAACACTCTGCATGTGGACCAACTGGTGTTGCAGCCAAAGGACCTGAATTATGCATGAAGCTTGTTGTACTGTCTGACACACTTTTAGAGGCACGTTTGGCTCGCTGTACACATTATATGTACACACTTAATCTCATCCAGTTTGGCTGCTGCCACAACAGCCCATTAGAAGTAAATTTAATTATGAATTACAAATCATAATCTTGACTGATGTTTCTTGGCACGAGTCCCTTGGCATGCAGTCAATGCACACTACGGGGTACGCTTTCTGCTGATAAATGAATCAATTACTCAACGAAATAACATGCATAAGCAGTTTGAAATGTAAGGAGGTGTTGCATTAACGAAACATTGCGCAGCAGTTCCACAAGTTTACATGTGTTCACAAACATGTGTCAAAAGTTCAGATGAGATCTGCATGTAACTGATTTGCTTTGTGTGTCCACAGATTTCATCCTTCAGCGTGACTCCGAACTATGAAATCGTCTTTTTCTCCTCTGATATATATGAAGTTGTTAACATTCTTGATTTTCTGGATGGCAAAGCAACACTAAGCAAAGTCACGAGTGACTTGGAAAAATTTGAAGTTGGTGGTAAGTGAGGCTCATAGAGATAAAAAGCTGTTTTCCACTGCAGGTACTTTTTTTGTATGTTCCGACTGCAACTCCAATGTAGGTACTTCTGAGCGGCCCTGAAATAACTGCTGTGCAGGACTTGAATCTGATTGGCTAAACTATGAGAAAACAATGCTAACTGATAAAATTTAAAGAGGACGATAAACGCCATTTTTCCTTCACAGTTAATGTTGCTAAAATTGCCATCAACAACAGAAAATTGTCATATAGGCAAACATACCAACCCAGCAAGCCGGGAGCGTTCCCATAATGATATCTAATATTACCTACAAGATTTAATATAATCTTTAAAGAAAACATTGAAATCAAATATTTAAAGAATGGCTTCCTCCCACACAGTCCAAAAACATGTTGAGGTTAATTGGTGATTCTAAATTGTCCGTAGGTGTGAATGTGAGTGTGCTTGGTTGTCTGTCTCTAAATGTAGCCCTGTGATAGACTGGTGACCTGTCCAGGGTGTCCCCTGACTTCACCCTGAGTCAGCTGGGATAGGCAGTGTATAGATGATGGATGGATGGATGTTCTGAGGATGTATTAGGCACCTTGTTATGGGAACACATTATAGAAAGCTCTTCTGTAGAATGTTTCCCCAATGGTAACAAAGTAAGGTTGTTCTAAATGTAACATCAAGACCTCCGATGACAGAACGTGACTATTTAACAAAGGTGCAATATTCCGCCTGTAGTGTTGTGAGGATGTTCTGGGAATGTTTTTGATGACTGACTTTATATAAAAATCCCATAACACTACGTGATAACAAATGAAGAACATTCTTAGCTCAGTATTTAGGTTTGAGAACATTAGGGCATATTGGACTGACAATGTTGTCAGCAAACATTAATAGAACATCTATATTGTTTTACCTTAGCGAAGAACTTTATGGGAACTACAACAAAACTTACAAATGAAAATATTAGAGGAAATTTTTAGAACGTTCTCTCATTTTGTCATCCAGTCACCACTATTTGTCTCTATTTTGCCGCACTCAGCATAAATGTTGTGGTCAAAGCTGTTAAATGAAAACCAAAAGGCTTAAATATCCGATTATGGGGCTGTTCCTGTAAGTGTTAGCGCCACCTAACGCCCACCCTGAGTTCCTGCAGTGGAAAATCGCTTGTACTTTTTTTTTTTTGCATGGCTTCAATACACGGCTTGATCCAAATGTTCAGTTTTACAGCGTTTCTTTGCGCGATTTCAAGACAGAAACACTGGAACAGATCTGAACCAAGTCTTCAAGATCTTCATGGAGCGGATGGCTATCATAAAGCGTCGAGCAGGAGATGAGGGTTTTAAAGAACATCGTCACGTCCTCATCTTTTTTACAGATGGTAATATCAGCCTATTTATATTTCAGCAATGAAGCTGACCATTTGTTTAACTGTAGGAAAGTTCTGAATTTAAAGAAAGAGTTTAAATTAAATTTTGGAAAAAAAGTGGTTGTTTGCTTTGCTGCTGTGAGTTAGATGAGAAGACTGATACGACTTACATAATAATGAAGATACGCTGATTTGCTTAGCTTAGCATAAAGACTGTACTTGTAGATAGACTATATGTACACAGGATAGCTGTAGCCACCATGAAACCACTCATTGGTTGTTGAGTCTTTCAAAACAGAGGAGGATCTGATTGAGCACATTTATATGGCAGCCACGCCCTAAAGCTGCTGCTTTATTGTTCATTTTTACTTGAAGTGGTACAATAATTTATCAAATGAATACCATGCTATGTTGAAACAGACTTGAAAGTATTGATTGTGACCATAAACTCATTAGGAGAATGTTTCCTAAAGTAACAAATCAACTGAAAAGTAGCGTCATTTCCTCAGAGATTGCTAAGCAACTGGTGTTCTTGTTCTAACTAGAGGAGTCGCCCCCTGCAGGTTAAGGCACTTCTGCATCGGCTTTACATTTTAGACCTTAAGATTTGCGTGTCATTAATACGTATAGCATTATTTCAGTGTTTTCATGTAAGACCTAAACTTCAAACTGTGAAAAATCTGAGTAAGATTTACTGCTTTCATTTGGTGATGGGTCTCTATGTTTGGTCACTTTTACTGCAGGTGCTTATAACATGGGCGGTTCACCTGTACCCACTGTGGAAAGAATAAAGAACATGGTGTACATGAACAACACCAGCGAGCAGCAGAAGCAATCCAGAGAAGAATTCCTCGGTGAGTTTTACTTTTGATTCGTGCAGATTCCTGGGGAAATCATTCAGCCTCTGTAGACTCATCCTCACAGACACATAACATTTTTTTTATTGCGTCACATTTTTATAGTTGCCAGGAGCTTTTGTGCAGAATTAATTTTAACTTCATCATTCTGCTTCATTCTGATACAGACATTTATGTTTTTGCCATCGGAGCCGAGATCTTTGATGATGACCTGCATCCCCTGACAGCAGGGACCGGAGGGAGACATTACTTCAGAATGAAAGATATCAAAAACTTACAGGACACCTTTGATGAAATAATTGGTAAGTCATCTTTGAAAATGTTTTCTGAAGTCTGTATGAATCTTCTGTTTGTTGTTCGGCTTTGTGCGCGTTTGTGTATTCGCTGTAGCATTTATCACCCAGCAATAATTGACACAAGGGAGATATATGATCATAACTGCAGGCCTGCGTGGTTCTCTTGTTTCCTAAAGTACCTGAGAGCAGGCAGAACCATCAGTCTTGATCCAGCCTGATACCACTGATATAGCAGGAATGGACAGATATGATAATGTATCCCACTGGACCGGTGGAATGTAATTTAATGTTGATGTAATGGGTTGGAGGCACTGAACTCCAAATTGAATGTAATGTTTAGTTTTAGCATTGAGCCTTAACTGTGTAGTGATAAAATGCATTTGCATTCATGAGTAGCACTGAATTCGTGTTTCTTGTTGTTGCTTTTTGCAGATGAAGAAGAAGTTAAGGGTCTATGTGGTCTTCACAAGGTGTATGACCAACAACCTGACCAACACAACTTTAGGAAAATGTATCCATGGGTGGCATTCATTTATGTCCAGGTGACAGTTTTAACTCATCAGTGAAACATTGCTTTGCTCAAAATCTACATTCCTATTCTTTACCACGACAGTCAATAAAATCAGATTTTTCCACTGGGAAAAAAAACACTTAATTGAGAGATATTTTAATAAGTGATTTCAATAAGCAGACTGTCATCTCCAGCTACATTATGTTGTCCATGTCTCATAACCATGTTGTATATTCATTATATATTATTTATGTCATAGAACGATGGAGGGTCCAACAGATGCCTCGGCTCTCTGGTGACCTCTAAGTTTATCTTGACTGCCGCTCATTGCTTCAAATTTGGTAATTTACCTGAACACATCACAGTTGAACTTCAAGACGGACTGGCTCTTGGTAATTATACATATCTATAGAAACTGCCTCTTAGCAAAAATAGCAGTATCCAGTTGTTGGCTTCGGCTTTGGATACTGATGAAAAGTGTGTTCCCAATCCTCTACTTAACTCTACCTTGTTTCATTTTTTATTTATTTCTTTTTTTTTTTTTATTACAGCAAGAAAAGTTAAAACTTTTACGTTACATCCAAAGTACAATGTTACCGCTAAAGTGAAGCAGGGTGTGAAGGAGTTCTACGACTATGACGTGGCTCTAATCCAACTGGAGAAAGATGTTCGAATCTCTGCTTCTGCCAGGTGAGAACGTGTGTCCTACAAACGCTGCTGCTTGTAATCAGATTTCAGAATCAGAATCAAATTCATTAGCCAAGTTTCTCCACGTAAACAAGGAATCTGACTCTGGTGAATCTTAACTCTCTATAAGAAATGAAGAAATAGACGAGAACAATAAGATAGAAGATCTGATGCTGCATTTATGGTCCTTGCCTGGAGATTTAAGGATAAAACTCTTCTTACTGTCCCATTTGAGATGATGCTATATTTATTTTTCATTTTCTTCAGACCCATTTGCATACCTTGCACCCAGGAGACCAGTGACGCTCTACACCTGGTTGGTGATTCTACCTGCAAGCAACAAGGTGTGATAATTCCGCAATATATTGTTAAAACGAGGAATTCTGAAATCAGTTCTTTGTTTGTCAAAATGAATCAACCTTCATTTTCTATTTTTAAAGTAATCACCGCAAAAATAAAGTAAAGCAATTACTTTAAAAACAGATAAATGTCTCTCAGTTTAAGTTAATTGTCCATGTTTAGGTTGCTGCTTTAGAATTTTTTCAAGAAATCATTTTTAAAAAATGACTCAATAATAAACATTTCTGTTTCTTGTGCTTAAACTGCAAAGCATTAGATGTGCATGAGATGGTGCTTGATTGTTAATGTGCAAAGAGTTCATTTGCAAAAACAGATAACTCCATTTTTGTAGATTTTCAGAAAACTAGTTTTTTGTTGTTTGCTTGAGATAATATCAATCAAACTGAAGGTGAGTGGATTTGACTCAGTAGAAATGACATGACAAAAATAGAGATAACTTAAGTTTGATTAATGTCTCAGGTAGATGATGGAAAAGTGGGTTTTCTGATCGTTTGTGAAAATGAAGTTATCTGTTTTTGCAAATGAACTCTTCATGACTTTCAGCGCTAACTATGGAGAAAGTTATACATTTTTCTCTTAGATTTGTGACTTTTCAGCAAAAATAAAGTGACAAGTTACTATATTTTTGCTGTTCTCTATTTACAGAGGAACTTCTGTTAAAGAATCATCTTGAAAGACTCAGTTTCCTGACCAGGAAAGGAGAGTATGTGGGTGTAAAAGATGTTCATGCCAAACTTGGCGATAATGTGAGTTCTACATTACTGAACTGTGTTGTACCTCATGTGTGTCTGCCATCTTCATGTTCCCCTCAAAACCTGAAAAGCCACTCTGAGTTTTTAATTCTTTTCTCCAATGCAGAGAGCTCAATGCATCAAACAGGCTCTCAACGCAAAGGGCATAACGACGAAGAACGAGCATGATGCTGTGACTGATAACTTCTTGTGCACTGGTGGTAAAAATCCATTCAGAGATCATATAGCATGCACAGGTTGGTTCCTGCTCTTTTATCTATATATAAAACACTAAAAAAAAAAAAGCAACAGTGGTGCAGGCTCAGTATTCTGCTTGTAACCCCATGTTATGTATTTGCTTTGTACAGGTGACTCTGGAGGTGCTGTGTTCAAGAACTATGAGCTTCGGACAGTACAGGTACAGCTATGAGCACAAATGAGCAGATATCCACTGAAATATCAACTTTGTGTAATTTGACCGTGTGCTGACTGTACAGTAACCAACTACTTCTTGGACAGATTGCAGTGGTCAGCTGGGGAACCAAGGAGATATGCACGGCGGGCGGCGTCGTCGAGTCACATGACGACTCCAGAGATTTCCACATCAATCTTTTCAAAGTTGTCCCTTTTCTCAAATCCATCCTTGGAAATGACAACCAGGATGACTACGCCCCGCTTAAATTTTTGGATAATTTGGAATGATGAATATATTGACACACTGGTAATTGTTTTGGCATTTCACTTAAACTGCAAAACAGATCATTGAACTCCTTCAATCACTCATTCATTCTTCCTTTTTTTCAGACTGTGAGTTCATAATAAATAAGACATTAAATGTTCTCATCAAAAGCATAAGAACATATTTTAATACAAGGCATCAAAGTTTTAAAAAAGTAACATTTTGGCTACATTCAAATGCACAGTAAATGGTGCCAACAGTTTTTTTTATCCTGCCTGCACATACATTTACACAGATTTTATTCTGCACGTCCTGTGCTCAGCCAGTATGAAGAAGTTAATAAATCAGTTTTAACTTGTGTTTTGATGTTTTTTAATAAATGATTACTAAACCCTGGATCGGGGTTAGATGTAGAATAGCATGTATGGGGAAACGATGTAAATTCATGAGCTGTCATATTGTTTAGAACATAGTTCTGTTTGGCCATTGAAACCAATGTTGCAAATAAACTGTCAGAACTGCTTTATGAAAATATCAGAGATTCATATGTTTATTTTTGCATTCAATCACTGCAATAAAATAAAACAAACATTCCTGTTCATTAGTAACAAAAGTTCCTATATTTAATCCATACAGCTCGTGTCAGTTTAAGCGGCAGTGGGTTTAGGTTTCTAACAGAGAGGCAGAGGTACAGCTTGAAGCACAAGTGGTGGTGTTTATTGATCAGGCAACCCACAAGAGACACACCAGCTACAAAAATCCACAGTGAAAGCAAATAGCTGCGTTTTGTTTTCTCCTTTCTACAGGCTATAAAGTCCTAAACATGTACACAAGGCCTGTAGAAAGTACAGTTTCCTATGAATAATTCAGTGAGGATGGTTTGCACCAGGAGCTATTAAGGAGGTGATCGGACCCGAAAATTAAGAGAAAGAAAGGACTATTTTTACTACTTGAGCATTAAAATGTTTTAATTTTGGACAGAAAAAGTAGATTTCACCTTACAACAGAATTTTTCCTTTTCTTTTTGCATAATAAGATTGACCAGTCCACTTCTGCCTAATCACCCTCTGAAAACTATTCCCATAAAAGAACGTCTGCTCACCTCACTAAAGAATCCAAATCAATAAATGAGTATAAATATTCATCTAACTTAACAGAGCTCTGTGCCAGTCATCTATAAGCTAATGCCACAGTAAAGTACATGGAAAGTAATGGAAGGTTCGATCTTCATTACAGCCTGCAGCTTGGACTGATCGCTTTCAGGCAGATTTAAAGTTTCATTTTTATCAGATGACACGCAGGTCACGACTCACCAAAACAAACTAACAGGCAAACATCAGCTCCCGTAAATGACAAGCATGGGTGTCACAGTTCTTTCGTGATCTGGCAGCAATGTGGAGAAAAACTCAGCAAGATAATCTCCTCACATATGACGGGTTGGTCCGCAGTTAGAAAAAAATGAATCAGTAACAAAAAAACTGTTGAATACAGTAACATTGAAAAACTGAAAGAAAAAAAAAAAAGGAAATAAAAAAATAATTGCAAATATCTGGAAAACAAACATATATATTAAGCTTATTTACATACAGTAAAAACGACTGTTGTATGTTTCAAATGTTTAAAAGATGTTGTAAAAGAACAAATTAATATGAAATATTTGTTAAAATACAGATTTCTCATTTTTATTTAAAGTTTGGTCTTGTTTTTTAAATTTTTAAATTTTTTACAGTCAAATACTAAATTCATGCTTTTCCTTGGTTTTGCTAGATATTATCTGTGATTGAACAAAACAGGGAACAGGTTTTTAAAAATGATTACCATATTTCAATCTGTAATATGAATAATTTTTCTTTCAAATATTGACACACATCAGTAAAATCATGGAATTTTTAGCTCAACACAGTGAAATGGTTAAACATCAAACAAGAACAAATTACTATTTGTAAAAATACAGACGTTTGATGTGGGTATTATAAACAGTTTTAGCGTGTTTTTGTTGTTGTTGTTTTTTTTTACATTAAAATAAAAAAGTATATTCATACTACCTCTGTGACTTTACTAGATATTGTCTGTAAATAAACAGTAAATTGTTTTACTGTTTTTTTTGTTTTGTTTTGTTTTTACAGTGTACTAGGGGTTACGCTCTGATTTATGTATAGACCGGACGACTACAATCAGGAAACAGGAAGAATGGCTCCCTCTGCTCAGTCACCCACTGCAAACTATCACCATAAAACAATTGTCTGCTTGCCTCACTAAAGAATCAAGAATCAATACATGTGTGTAAATATTCATTTAATTTAACAGAGCTCTGTGTTAGTCACCCATAGCTAATGCTGTGAAACCCTAGAGAACATCAATTCAAGACCTCAAGTATATAAGCCTGTAGAGTCACAGGAAAATCCCTGCATAAAAAAGCAGCAAACATTCTGTCTGTTGCTTTAATTGTTAAAGTGATTAGGTAAATATTTATCTCTCTACACAGATAAATACCATGCACACTGTAGATATTACTGCATTTACACAGCAAAACTGAAATGTCCACATTGTAATCCACTTGACACACCAAAACCTTACAATTAAAATGTTCTGATTGACAATATTTGGACTTTTCCAGTGAATAAAAATGCAGCAACAGCTCAGATTGCAGCTTGACTCATCCTGAGCTTTGTTCCTGAAGATTTCACCGTAAAAACTGTGAATCTGTGTGCAGCAGCTCTTTTGGCGGCTGTGCAGAAAATGCATTTAGGTTAACAAGGCTTCAGTAAGATCACAATGATCTCCACATATAATCTATCAATCCTGGGTGCAGCGCCGATAAAGCTCCGCATTATTCAGTGCAGAGCTTTAGGCTCTCAAGAGTGAAAAAAAAAAGTAATAGTGGCCCTTTTAGACGCAGCCTGCAGTTATTAAACTACGTGATTTATTTCTGGTATGACAATAAATCTGTCTTGAAACGTGGGAAGTGGCTTAAAACTCAAAGAGATAATAAAGAAGATCCAGTGTTTCATTTCAAGCATCATTCATTTAGAAAGTGATAGTTCAGTAGTAGCAGTGTAAGTGAAAATGTTTTAATATAACATAAACTGTATGAGGCAATTAAAGATTCATGTTTGCTAAGAAATTAATGAAGAGCTTAATGAAGATGCAAATTGCTTATTGTCTCTCTGCAGGAGTGGAACCAAGAGTTTTTATTTCCGAAAAGTTACATATCATAATTTACAAAACACACAGTTTATCCACAGAACCACAGATTATTATTACATTTCCTTCTCCCAAGCCTTTCTGCAAAGCTACATTTTAAACAAATGAGTAAAATAATGACTCCAGCTCCAAAAAGGTTTCATCAAAACTCTTTTATGGACGCTGAGCTCTGCTGATGGAGGCGTCCAGCTCCCCCCTGGGTCACCGACTCGGGGCCCGTTTCCAGCTCCCAGTGCAGTAGTACGCAATGCGGACACTGGGTCTGGCAGGACGCCAAACTCAGATCATTCTAATTGAATTTAGTGGAGAGTTAAGTTATTTCTTTCGATGTGTAATTGAGTTTTTTTTTTCTTTCTCTTTCTGGCTTTAAGATGGAAATGAACTGAGTTTGTCAGTCACTGTATTATTACAGCCCACAAACAAACAGGAGCATTGCATTACCAGTGATTTGTTGTGGTCAGAGGCAGTTTATGGCTTCAAATCATGTTATTTTCCCGTATAACTAATCCAGCCTTGCCTCGGTGAAAATGCACATTTCTTTGCTAATGGATATTGGCCATAACATCAAACAGCAGTGGTGAGTTTTCAACTTTAATGCTACGTTCCTCTGACGTGGTGACCCGCCCATCTTGTGCAGGAGAGGGAGTGTCCGGCTGAGTGTGGTGGTGCCTTCGGCCGGTGATATACTGACTCCCATGGGAGCATTCATCTGGTTTCCCTTAACTAATTGGGAGAGAGGGAGGAGGGTCAGTGGGATGAGAAAAGGAGGCAGAGACAGAAGAAGACAGACTATGTGAGAGGAGGGACGAATGGGAGAGGCCTAATTGAATGAAAGCCTCTCTTGGTCTCAGATGCTGTAAACAAGGAGGAAATTTAAACCGAGCTCCATTCCTTATTGGAAGCCTCTTGAGGACTCACTAACCTCTCTGTCTTCCCTTTTATTGTGCAGAGCATCACGATAATGCCAACGTCTCATTCCCCTTCTTCAATTTAAACAAAGCCAAACCCCCTTCGACTGGAATCAATCTACACCTAAACTGATTAGCTGTGTATGGATAGAGCCGCATGCACGAGGGCGGCATTCTCAGGGCGGCCTGCTCCCTCCACCCTCGCTCCCTATTCAGCACGAGCACACACAGCATATTCCTGATGAAGCATCCTGCTGCTTAAACTCTAGCTGATCTGTCTCTCTGAGAGCCTTAAATCAACCTTATGGGCCATTTTAGAAATTACTACCATTAAGAACTGCATACATACACTTTTCTTCCATTTGTGCGCTGAAAAGAAGATCACGTGCACATGCTGATCCTGCCGCTTGAATATGAAATTATGTCGCTGGCAGAGGAAATCCCCCTTGTTACTGAACTGTATTGTCAAATATTCACATGGATAACTTGACTGACGATAAGAGCTTCTGTAATTCTCAATAAAGCCTGTGTTTTCTACAAATCCTAAAGGAAACGTTTAAATGATATCGATACCTGTCATGTCAATATGAAGCCACCACGAGTATGCAGTTAGTTTAAATTGGTTTAAAAGCTGAAAACATGGGGACACAGCTAGCCTGGCTCTTCCTGCTGGAATAACAGTCATGATTTCCATGTGTTGCTGGTTTAGCTGGTGGAACAGAACAGTTGTGTGTTGTCTACCTGCACATGAAGCTGCTCCACCAGAGTCACCAGAACCCCATGCTTGTGACCAGCACCAAAACATGCTCTTACAAAATACCCTAGCAGCACCTCTAGAATGAAGTAGCGCATCTTGTTTGTCTAATAAGAGATCAGATGTGTTTATCTGTGACCTATAGCAGCTAATGTTGGCTAATTTCTATCTATCTGACTGTCTCATCAGCTGGTGACTGTAGTGTCATGTTTGATCTTTGGTGTTGATCTTCTCTGCTAACTCTTGACAAGAAAGTAAATAACAGTCCCAGAATGTTCAGCTAACATTATTCCTTCCATCCATCCATTATCTATACACCGCTTAATCCTCACTAGGGTTGCAGGGGGGCTGGAGTCTATCCCAGCTGACTTAGGGTGAAGGCAGGGGACATTATTCCTTGATTTGAAAAAAAAAACAAAAAAAACTGGGACATAAGCTATACACAGGCATGCTATACACTGTTTTAAAAAAAAAAGAATAAAAAGAAAAAAGAATAAAAAGAAAAAGAAAGAAAGAGGAAAAATCACTAACATTCTAGCAGCAAGTAAACTAGAAAGAACACATAATAAATTATGGAATGCTGTAACATTCAAAAGCTGTAGAAACTGGTACAAATAACAGTAAATATCTATAAAATAATGCTATATTCATCTGATTTAAATATATTGAAACATTGGAATTTTACAGTCAAACATAATAAAAAGGAGTTAATCATTATTTGTTAAAATCTAGAATATTTTAATATCTGTTTTTGTTGTTTTTTTACAAACAACATGTACATTAATACTTGTTTTTCTGTGATTTTACTCGTTGATACCTGCAGTTTCAGCAAAACAAGAAAATCTGCAAAACAACAATAAATCATTTTATAAATTGCACTTATGAAGTGTTTGTTCTTAACAGCTGTAGTTCACTATAGAACTGCATGTGTTTTTTGTCAATTCAATTGGTCATTTCATACTTTACCAAGAAACTGTTATCTTAATTTCAGGCCTGTAGACATTTAGAGGCCGTTAAAAACATATTGTCAGTTTAAACCTCTTTTTCTGAAGGATGGACTCCTACATGAACACAAGATCTTTTTTTGTTAAAAAGAGAATGACTTGTGTTGCTCTACAAGACAGGTTCTCTGTATTTGTGTTTCAGCTGTGCTCCTCTCATTAGTTTAAAGTGGGCATGACTTGGTATGAAGCTGAGGTCATGTCTTACCGTGCAACTAAATCCAAAATGAAAACTTGACAACAGTTGCATTATTGTTTGCTTCATTTTCTAGGCCTCTATCAATTACATCATGTAATCTGATCAAAGTTAGAGTTATACGATACACATTTCTAAACTTGAATTATTACTTTTTAAAAATATCTTACACTGTAGAGAATTATTGAAGATTAGAAACCAAGCTTCCATAATAAAGCGGAGAAAAGAGACGTATCTGACTAGTCCCTCCTCTCGGATATGTCAGCCGTGTTTGGTGATCTGTCCTGCTTTGTACTGAGGCACAATAAGTAAGAATGCTGCAACGTGAAGCTGCGTAAAATATTTTTAAAATATCCCTAATTGAGTTAGAGGAGATCATTTTCATGTAACACTTTTGTAATGATAATACTCGAAGCTTAAGTAATAAAGGTAGGAGTGAAATCTGCCTCTTGTCAGCGTTTACGATGAGAAGCACTTGCATGATTAGATGTCTTGCGATCGATGCAGCCTCTTCTCCCAATCATTAAGACTGCTCTTAACAGATTACAGCCCCCTCCCAAACACGCACAGCATTTTCTCCTCCTCTCCCTGCTCCTCCTTCTGTCTCACACACTCGCTCTTACGCTAGATAAAACCGGAGATCTGCCTCTCCAGCACTCCTTTCGCTTTCTCCTTGAATTTTAGAGCATTTTCTCACACTTGAAGCTGCAGCTCCTTAAAGGTACAGGTGGAGTTTCATCTGGTTTCACCTGTCCTCCGCTGACTGACGAACGGGCAGCGAGATGAAAAAGACTAAACTGAAATACAAGATTTGGTGGTAAACAGACTACAGCTGACAAACATGGACTTGCTGACAATCTTCTGTCACCTCCTGCTTCTTTTGTGCTTTGATCCATCTGCAGCCACAAGTCTCATTACAGGTAAGTTGCACACACACACACAGGAAAACACAACACAGCACAAAGAAGTGAACTCTTCATTCAACTGTGCTTCTCTCTTTGGTTTCCTCGTGGCCTGACTTCCTGATTCTACTCTGGACTTTTGGCTCTTGTAGCAGATATATTTGAAGCCAGAGGTAGGCAGCACACTTTTACAAAAACACTGCTTTACTTTGATTGTTACCACTTCCCAGAAGTCCACATTTCTTGTATCTACTCATTTAATACATGAGGAAACTTACAGGCCATGTACAATGAGGTGTGTATGGATGTGTGTGTGTGCAGGTCAGCGTGTGTGCAAGGCAGGAAAAGGGAGGCCGTGCTACAAGTTGGCCTATTTCTCCGAGCTCCGCCGGAGGCTGAACTTCGTGGAGGCGGAGTTGGCCTGCAGACGAGACGGAGGGCAGCTGCTGAGCGTGGAGTCTGCATCCGAGCAGAAGATCATAGAGCAGCTCATCACCGAGCTCCGCCCAACCGACGGAGACTTCTGGATAGGTCTCCGCCGTAACCATGGAGACGGAGACAGCAGCACCAACTGCTCCTCGCAGTACTACTGGCTGGACGGCAGCAAGTCCACGTTCAGGTGGGAGTCAGTGGGTGAAGAGACACATCGGTTAACTTTCATTGGATGACTGTAAGATGAGAAAGGTGTATCTCATGTGTGTTTTAAAATGCTGATACTGTACATGTGGCTCTGTTCAAAAATAAAAACTTTAATAAGCTTCAAATGTACAAAAACTGCTTTTAAAGAAGCAAAAGTAATATAATCATGAATTTGCATAGAATAATCAGGGATCCTTTAAATTTTTTGGGAAGTGTAATGGATACGCTGTTTCTAAATTAGTAATATAATCAAAGAAAAATTCAAAAAGTAACCAAAATAATGCAAATTTTATGAAGCCTGCAGCTTTCAATAACGCCATACCTTACACTTCAATTAATTGCACTTTCCTTTTAGTAATTTTCAAAAAGGAGACACTGTAAGCGAGGGTTTAAACTATAGATATCAACATGAAGCTTCTCTAGTGGATTACTTACATATGCAAATGCAGTAAATGCAGACAAATCTGCACACATATCCAGAACAGAAAACTGCTCGTTGGGTAAAGCCAGGTTCAAAGGTCTTGTTTGAATTGGGCTGAAGTATTATTGTTAAAGCTTTTTATTGTGGGTATATTAGGTATCACTCCACGAATAAGAAAACACTGTCAACAGCCAGAGAAAATCCATTTTTGACATGTTTTTAGAAATATAATGTTTCTATAAATGACGCGCGAACTGATTAAGGAGCAAACCCCTCTGAATAATGTTTCACATCATAGATAACAATAAAACTGGAAAGTTTGATGCATGTAAGTGCAACTGAAGCTGAAATTTCTGGCTCAGACAACGAGAAAAAAGCTAATTTTGAAAAAACGGCTTTTGAAGACATGTATTGTAATTAAACTTTACAGACACAAATAGATCAAGTATAGTAAAATAAACACCTAAATGTATATACTGGACATTTTCTTTCTTGCTCTTGTCTGAAAGCGGATACTATGGCAGCAAAATAAACCCGGGCATGAAAAAAGAAATGTTCTTGCCTGTAGTGTCACTAAATAGGAACATGAGTTTTGTAAAGATTTTATTGAAAGCAGCTTTATGGGAAAATGACTGCCTGTCTTTGCTTTTTGTGTGTTCGTTGTAGGAACTGGCACTGGGATGAGCCATCATGCGGCTACGAGGTGTGCGTGGTGATGTATCACCAACCGTCTGCTCCCCCCGGTCTGGGAGGACTCTACATGTTCCAGTGGAACGATGACAATTGTGAAACCAAGAACAACTTCATCTGCAAATACACTGCAGGTATTGCCACCGGGTACTAATTCAGTCTTGTTTCACTTGGAAATATTTGAACACTGCTGACCTAAGATTCATTTTCTCCTCAGAGAAGCCACTGTACCCTTCCCCTTCTCCCAACTCCACTCAGACAGGTAAAATGATTGTTCAGACAGTGACATGGAAAACTATTTAGCAGAGCTTTCTGGGTAATATAAAACTAAGGAAGACAATATGAACATTATGACTGCCTTTCATTACAGATGTCTTTCCTTCATCTGTGCTGCCGTGGAATCCAAGTGACTCTGACCAGGACAGAAGAACAGGTCATACCGATAAACCTTTTTGCATTTTCTGCCAAGAGAAAGAGGATACACTCACTACGCCAACATGAGTCACTAAATCTGCATCTCTTTTGTCTTTCTTTTAGCTGTGAATTTGGTTTACGTCATCATTCCCACTATTCCCCTCATACTGCTGTTGCTGACAGTGTTGGGAGTGTGCTGCTTCAAACTGCTTGTCAGACGGTGAGGATCCAAAACAAAGGCAAATACTAAAGACAAGTACTAATAACTACTAAAAAGATTGAATAATAGTCATGTTTGCTAGCCGTCCTTCCATGACTTTTTTTTCAGTTGTTCACCAGGTCTGAGATTAGTCCTTTGAGGGGCAACATTAGGTGGCATTGGCTGACATATCACACATAAAGTGAATTCAGTTTAAAAAAAAATATATGTCCAAAATGATGGAACAGTAGGAAGTGTTCTGTTATTGTAAACGTTTGTTTTTTTTTACTGGCAATAAATTTCCTGAAAAAAACCAAACCAATAACGCTACAGTTTGTTTTTCAATACGTTCTAACATTCCTTCCATTTCTCAAGCACTCTTACTGAAAAAGACATTTTTAGAAATGGCTTAAAAATGTGTAGTTTCATGTTGAAAAAGCCCAAGACAGTTCCTTAAACAGCTGGGCACTGCATTAACATTTCTCCAACAGCAGTGAATAATGCGTTCACTGAGGGATTATTTTCAACAGCGGATGAATACACACTAGCAAACATTCACTGCATTGATCAAGTTAAAATAAAACCTTAGTTTCAACAGAAGTAGAGAAATAATGGGCTTCACCACCTCAGGAAAACTGTATCTGTCATTGTCCTCTGCATCTTACAAACAGCATGGTCTGGTGAAGTTAATCGGTAAGTTAATGCTTCAGGTGTCTTGTTGTTTATGGTTCTCTGTGTGTGAGACAGAAAGAGGAAACAGCAGAAATCAGAAGTTTGCCAGACAGACCCAGGAATCTGTCCGAGCCCGGCTCCAACCGACGTCTACAACGTCATCCGCTCCCAGAAGGATGACGACCTGGTTTCAGCTCGACCCCACACCAAAAACACCTCCTTTCTATGCTCCTCTCCCGACACACCGACAGGCGACTATGACAACCTCGGGGGTCGGGACACGGAGAGCGGCTTTGTGACTCTTGCCAGCACGGAGAGCTGCTTCCTCAACTTTGACCTCACTGACCTCACCCTTGGGCGTCGTGGCACCCGCGAATTCTACGACACCAGCTTGGGCCGCTCAGGAAAAAGAGACTTGAATGACAGCAGTCTGGGTCGCACCGGGCACAGAGAGTTTTATGACAGGAGTCTGGGTCGTCGTACAACCAAGAGCGAGCACTATGGCAGCAGCGTGTACGGGGATCACGGGCTGTATGATGCCAGTATCAGAGCAGGGAGTGACCTCTATGATCCCAAACTGAGGCCTGGAGGTCTCACAGGAAAGGTCGACTTCTACCAGACATACGTCACCAACAGCAAGGACGACACCTACCAAACCAGCCTGGGAACCTACGGAAACCGAAAGTCCTACCAAGCAAATCTGGACCTCTACAGAAACGGGCTGAATCTGGATGGTGGAAGGAGATACTTCAATGAACAGGATTGGATCAACAGAGAAAACTACTGATCCTCGAAACAGCTCCTTAAATATGTGTACAGTAGTGTAAGTGTGGCTACGAATGAGAATGAGAGAATGGCAAAAAAAAATCTGTGCATGTATGTGTTTTTAATTGTTTATATGGTCTGTTTAGGGCATGAATATCTGGTGAGAACATGTTTAAATAATTTTGCCTCTGGCCCCAAATTAAGCAGGTCTGTGTGGCTATTAGTTTGCAATAATCTAACACAAATTTGTTTAGGAATACTTAAAATTAAAGAATTTGCTTACACATGTAACATTTTTTTCACTTATCTATGCAGGTAGAAATTTTGTCAGATCTGTCTATAGCATTGCTGCCTCCAAAGCAGTGCAATTGCATTGAATAAAATTTGGCTGATTACTCGCAGCACTAGAAAATTATATTTTGATAATTCAGGCCAAAGCATATTGAGGTTAAAAAAAATCCAGAATTGCGGCATTCACTGTCACTACTTTCTACTGAAGACAGTGTCTGCGGAAAATTGCTAAACTGAGATGGAGGCAGAATTCCCAAAGCCAAAAACCTAAAGAGCTGGAAAAGACAAAAAAGTTTTTGTAATCTAAACGAAGCAACACTTTAAAGGACGATTGAGGCGACATTTACTTTAGTTCAGCTGATTTTACATATCGAAGTTTGTTTGTAGTTGTATTAATCTTTTCGTGTCACCAGATGGAGCTGCGTGAAATCGGATAAAATTCCAGTCACTTGAGTCGGCTACAGTTTAAGACCACGAGACTGAACTAAGTTTGAACAAAGTGAGTTTGTCTGACCTCTGTAGCCTGACCCCTCCTCCCTGCACAAGGTCAGCGGATCAAGGCTACGTTATCTGCGATTAGAATCACGAATCTTTGTCGACTGTGGAGCTGCACTGAGGTTAATGCAGGCATCAGGTATTGACAAGAAGAGGCTGACAGTCAAACCTTAAACAGGCATCCATATCATTTATGCTACAACTCAACTTTCCTCCCCCAACACATTGCAACATTACCAAAATTTAAATCCAACAACGGGATTACAAGAAAGTTTTCCAGCTAAAGTGTGTGTGTAGCAGCCCGTTTGCATGTCCTTGTCATGCTTGCTTGGTAGGATGACTGCTGAGGGCTCAGACCTCACATTTGCTGTGCCTGAAAACGCTGTTTCAATCACACCCAAGTTTACCTGATGTAGACAGGCTACGTCGAACAGATTAAAACACAATAAACCAACACTGTGTGAGGAAGTTGGTTTCGTGAACTGTACACTGTGTGTTTTGCCTTAAACTGTGAGATGTCCAGAACTTGATGTGCTTGCTCCATTAGTGATTAATGGCGGCCATTGAACAAGTCACAGTGAAAAACAACGTGGAAAGTTAGCTCCTACAGTGAATTTAGCTTCAGTGCCTGCAGCCTGACCACAGAAAATGGCATGATATTGAAGTAAATGATCAAGTATAGCATTATTATTAGAATTATTATTATTTAATCAGAATGTATAAAGCCTTGGTATCTCTCCTGCAAGTGAGAGTGGTTTGTATGTTTGTTACACAAGGAAATCTTCAAATAAAATGACATCACAATTGAACTTGAGGAGCTTGTGGTGTTTTTACTGTCCTAATAAAAAAAAGCAACAACAAAAAAAAACAGTGGAGTTGTATTCACAGTCAATCGTGTTTTTATTAACATTCCAAGTTAAATTAAGACCGCACCCTCACTTTCACTCATCTCCAGCACTCACACCCAACAGAGCACATAATTAGACAGGCCAACACTACAAGACTTTTCAGATTAATTGGTCAGATATGTTCTTCCATTCAGGCCACGTTTTCAAATGTAGCATGAAAACACTTACATTTGTGTGTGGTGGCCTGTTCTGGAATATATTAATGTTAAAATCTTGCAGTGTGCATCCATTGTAAGACATTCATTTCCACACAGACATACAAAATCAGATAAAATGTCCAGCTGATATCTGCCAAGCACACCTGCACACGCATCATTTTCTCTTCACTCTCGCTCACACACACACACACACACACACACACACACACACACACACACAAGCCCAAAAGCAGACTTAATGTCTTTAAAGGGACTGATATCTTCAAAAGTTTCATGAGACAAATACTTCAAATTACATGCACGCTGACACACAAACACCAGCTGTTTTGAGCGGAAGTGATCGACTCCTCTTGTTAGGATGTTGTACTTGGGGTCAGGTGGAGGCTCAGAGGTCAGCCATGGCTTCGCTTACGAGGCTGTTTTTGTCGCCGAGGTTTCAAGATGACGTAGCGCCTGTAGGTCGTGTGGTGGTCTGATATAAACGGGATGTAGAACGCTCTGAGAAGAGGAGATGATCTGAGGGGGAAAACGCTGCATTAAAAGACTGCATCTCTTTCTTTTAAATCTGAGTATGCAGGAAAAACAGATGGAAATATTCATTTGATATTTGTAAACAATTAGCATTGCACTAAAGTTCTCCTGAATGTTCACACATTTTATTTCAGTCTCTACTCTGGTCTTTATTGTTCCTCTTTTTTAACTACAATAAACTATGATTTGTCTATACTGAATGTTTTTGTCTATTTTAGTGTCAATTCTGTATTTCTATAAATACCTTGATGCTTGAAGAAAAGGCTTATAAGCAATGATGTTCCACTCTTCTTTGTTGGCTGAATAACGTGGCTCAAGTGGCGTCTCTTCATCTATGTCCAGGTCCACTACGTAGTGGCATGTCCTTAAATCCACCTGGATGGAGTGGACATACAACAGTTTAAATCAAATGCTCTTAACTACAGTACCAACACGTCAAACATACATGTGCCTTACTTACATATCTGGACGGCTCCTCCAGGTTCTGGTCATTCATATTGGCTGGGATGGTCTGTGTGGCCAGAGGATCGGAGGCATATGGCTGAGGCAGCTGCCCCTTAAATTCAGACTGAATGAAGTGCAGTTGCCAGCTGGAGATTAGAAACGGGCTTTTAGCAGGAGACGCAGTCATATCTGAATATCATAAAATACACTTTGCATATTTTATTAGACACTAAAAACCTGTGACGTAAAGTTGGTGACTGACTTGTGTGGTAGAAGGAAGCTGCTTGGAAAGCGGTACCACTCTTTGCCGACACACACGCTGACAGGTCTGCCTTCAGGCACCAGGTGTAGAGTTGGATCCTTGGCGATGCGGTGAAACTCTGGGTACAGGTCCAGAGGAGCATGGTAGCCTGTAGACAAACCAAAATATCTTGATCATCTTAAGCTGTCTCTTTTGTTACCGGACACTGCTGCTGAGGGAGAATGTCGTCCGTTTGTACACACACCTCTGAAGAGAGCAACGGAGCGAGACAGCGACAACACTGTGAAGACCACGACTGCACTAAGAGCCAGCCAGTTGGAAGAGACCGTGTAGTGCTCCAGTCGGTACCGCTGGAACAGAAAGTGGTAGCATTTCTGTGGGAAATAAAAGCACATATAAGCAGGTTAAAACAATTAAAAACCCACTGACATGGAACTATTTTGTCCTCAAAGTAAAAATCTGAAAATGGCAGACCACACCTGCAGAGAGGAGAGGGCTACAGCCCCACTGAGGCAGATGAGAGGGTAGATGGGAAAGAGAAAACGTTCCTCTTTATGTGGTCTGGTGAAGAAAACCAGCATCCACAGATACATGGGAGACAGAGTCAGCCAGTATGGACGGCCCAGGTTCTGCACTGCAGGGAACACATGCGTGTACAAGCACATGAAAACACATGAGGAGTTGCTTTGATAACTAACAGCACAGCACTTATAAACTCATAAAATATTTTATTTTATTTTGATCAGTATCTTTATTTATACCTGTACTGGGGAGGAGTATACTGAGTGTATTAATTATTATTATTATCATCATCATCATTATGATTATTATTATTGTTCATGCACACGTAAAGACAACATTGACATTTTTATTGCTAGTGTAGGAAACACGCCCTCACCATTGAACCTGTGTAACAGAGTCTCCATGAGAGCAGTGAGCGGCAGGGAAAACAGCGCCAGAGCAAACACCAGGTTGAAGTTCAGGATGCCATTTAGAAAGTAGAAATGCCACGGCTCTGTGCCTGAAAATGAAACAACACAGGCCAAGCAAATTGATACAGCTGATGTACAGATGTTCACAACACAATGTAACAAAATCATTACTAATGCTCTGTTTAGCTCTCGTCAGGCCAGTTTTCTTGGTGTGATTTGAGATTATTCAAATGCTATATAGTTTTAATGCCCGCTGTTGGGGCCAGGGGCTGTAACAAAAACTGGTGAAACACAGCAGTTTTAGTGTTTTTTTGTTCCGCAGTTGCTGAAATGAAAGAGGTACCCAACAAAAACAAGGCATGTGTGTACAATGCCATATGTAGTCAGACATGTTTTACTTCAAGATAAATAAGAAAACACAACTTTAAGTGGCTTCTGGTGAAATATGACAAAATATTTAGTCCACTATAACATTTTAAGAGTATGTTTCCCCCAAGTTAAATCCTGCTTTTATGGCTGATCTTAATATGAAAACACTATGAAAAAATGACATGTGTGCTTTGTTAAATTACCGTACAGATCAGGTCCATGTGGTGTAAAGACATTGTACAGTAGAATATTAAGTGGAGCGATCACCAGTTTGCCATAAAAGAAAGAATCCACTGCCACCAGAGGTACCTGAGAAACGCAAACAAGATGAACAAAGGAGAAAATGAACGGACTCAGTTTGTGTAAACATTTGGCTTTAGCAACATATATGTAATTTATAAAACAGCAAATATATCTACACATATCAACTTTGGCAATGTCTGTGTTTTGTCAGGACAAAGTGTAACATCCCATTATATTCCCACATTAATGATTGACTAAATCCTTGCAGCTGTGATACTGAAGAAACTCATCTACATACACCTTTTCCCAGTAGTAATTAAATTAAAATTGTACTTTCAAATTTGTTTTACAAGCACATCTGAAAACATTCTCACCAGCAGCAGAAGCAGAGCAACAGCTGACCAGGTGATGAAACTTTTCCACTGCCTCTTTAACACCAGCAGATCGAAGGCAATCGGAAGCCTGCAGCGAAAATAAACCAAAGATGTATTAAAAGTAGTTTTTTTCTGACAAGCTTCTTTGGGAAAAGTGTTAACAACAAGAAGGCAGTTAAGTTTAGAGTCGTACCCAATCAAAGCAGAGAACGGCCATCCAACAATGGCCCCAGCAGCCACGCCCAAAACAGCTAACGGTGTCGAGTCCTGAAACCAACCCGTCATGGCAACCAGTGTCGTGTACATGCAGAAAGAGGAAGGAAGGAATGCTGAGGAGAAAGAACAAAGAGAAGGGTGAATCATAAAAAACCAGACAGCAAACAAGAACCTGTAGGAGATACAGATCTCATTCTTGACATGTCACCCTGGCAAGGCTGAATTCATACAGCCTTCATAGGATCAGGGGAATAAAGCGAAAATACAGACAAGAAATGTGTCACAAATGCAAAATGTGACCCTAAAAAAAAAAAGTTGTCCACCTTTTCGATCAGTGTGTTAATTTGACAATAAAGAAGTTTGAAAAATAACTTATTCAAAAAAATTGGATGCAAAACACCAAAGAAGGCTGAGATGGAGTCAAATAGTTAACTTATAAAAATTAGTAAAAATTAAGAAAGAAAGTGGATTAACCAAGTGAATAAATTGGACAAACCTGCAGATGAGCAGAACATTCCTGTGCTGAGGACAAGAAATGCCAACATCAGACGGCCCACGTGCAAGCCAAACTTCTTACAAACCGCCCTATGACACACACAAACAAACCAAACGGTCACCTCTTACATCATCGCACGGATTCCTACATAATTAAAAATTTAAAAGCCAAAGCGCTACAACACCCACTTGCATTTAAGAGGAGGGTAAACTCACTTGTAGAAATAGAGTTCACAGACACAGCAGGAGAATGCTAAGACACATCGTACAAAGTAGAACACCAACACCTGCAACACAGTCATAGCACAAGCCTGTAACTACTGCATACGTTCCAGTGTAATGTTATACACACCTCTATGTGTGCATGTGTGAATTCATGCTTTGAGTGGCCCCACGGAGGAACATTTAACTAATCAGTTTTTCCAGATTTCTCCTAAAAGATATGTTTGTTTTTCCATAAAAGTAGCACACTGTTTTAAAACTTATATGTCCAACAGATTTTTAGTTTCCTATGAAAAATGTTTTCGGAGGAGCAAAAAGGCGGGATTCAAAAAAGGTACTGGTTATGCTTTCAGTCAGCGGGGAGATTTAAAATATAAATAACAACACACATTGCAATGAGACCTTGGAATAGTTACCTTGTTTGTCTGTAGAACATGGGCATGCAAACACGCAGGAAGAGCATGTAACCATAAGTAAGCATAGGACCTGATGGCGTACAATGGAGAATATTCCCATGTTTGCATTCCTGTGCCGTACAGCAGGTAGTGCATCTGTCAAAATGCAACAATAGAAGGCGTCAGCAGTTAAAGAAAGACAATTTGCTTGAACAGTAAAGAGACACTGCAAAAATGATTCTGACGTAGATGTTAGAAAAAACAATCGCTTCTGAGAGTCGTACTCACAGGCTCCCAGTAGTTGAACGTCTCGTCACAGTCTGAGATGTTGCTGAGCAAAGCTGCACAGAAACGTGCAGAGAGGAGGCATTTAAATGCAGTTGAACCTTCTGGAGCCCATACCTGCCCTCCACGACTGATGGACCTAATGAAAGAAAAACAAAAACACAGTTGCCAAATATTAAAATTTAATATACAACTCAATGACATATTTTTTTCCTAATATGATTCAGAGGATATAAAATGATATCAAATTGACGTTTTCTTTTTAGATTATATGTCAGCGTATTAAATAAGTGCATCATGTCTGTTTTGTATAGATTTACTGTCCAATTAGTCACCAGTCTTTTAACATGCACAGACTTAATTGCTTTGATATTCCACTGGTCCTGCTTTTAATAACGCACCAATTAAGCCCCCGGTGGTGGTGGAAAGATGAAGCATGTCAGAGCTGGAAAATTAATACGCAATTAAATACAAAAGTTAAATGTGTGGTGGATCAGAAAGTAAATATCAGCTTACCGCAGAGAAAAGTCCTAATTACAGTAAAGACTGAAGGACTGTCTCCCACAGAACACAACAGAGCAATATCTGAGCACTGTCACGTACTGTTTCAAAAGCCTATTAAAACTAATTACACAACATACATCTGCACAGATAGCCTTCACTGTTCTTCCTGTTCCTGTTTTCACAATTAGCAGTCTGTTTGCTGTCGGTTTCCAGCTTGCAGCTCTGCACCGTCTTATTCTGTACCGTCATTACATTTTCTGTCTCTAAGTGTAGCCCTGTGATAGATTGGTGACCTGTCCAGGGTGTCCCCTGCATTCACCCTAAGTTGGCTGGGATAGACTCCAGCCCCCCACGACCCCAGTGAGGATTAAGCGGTGTATAGATAATGGATGCATGATTATTAGCTTTAACACTATTTCTTCAGCATGAGCATACTGTGTAACTTATCCCTCCTTCTGCGTGGGACACTGAACACTGAATGACATCAGCATCATTTGCAATATTACTTTCTCAATATTACATTCAACATCAGTTTCAGTTTAATTTGCAAAATTTCAGTTTTGTGAGCAATATTTCATTATCATAAGCAATACTTTGGCATCATTACCAGTATTACTTCCTATGTTTCTATTTTGGCTTACTTATTTTTACTAATATATTGTACTGATATCTCATTGCTCGTCTATGAGGCACTGCTTTGATTTTACTGTAACTTTTCTCTAAGCAACATCAGGTACAAGAATTTCCTTTGGGATTAATAGAGTTTTTTCCTATTCTTAGAAGCACATACCACACTGTATTTTTGCAACACATATTGTTTGTGTTCTGAGTGCAAACAAACCTACATAAATGCCAACATTTGCAATTTCTATTAGAGTGTTTCTGCATTATCACTGGAGAATTACGTATTTACTTACTATGTCTAGCCATACCTTCCCAGATGTGGGATACTGTTGTTGAGAGTAATGAGGCTCGCATGAGTGAAGGCATCTAATAGGAACACTTGATGAGTGTTTACAGTGATGACAGTCAGACTTCCTTATGTCCAGCACGGGTTCCTTTGTTCACACTCTTCATCAGATTAGTCAGATTAGTGGGATCAGCTGCAGCTCAGCGTCGAGCCTCACGGTACGTTTTTATTATTATGACACGTCACCTTACAAACTGTCACAATCACCCTCAAGGGGCTGCGAGTCAACACCAGCCGCTGATTTACAATAAACCTGTCAGTCCATGGCTGACCCGGTCAGGTCAGGTAACCTGTGCTCAGGTCGGGTAAGCTGTGGTCAGCTCTCCTAAAGCTGCTGGTGAACACCTGGGCAGAATGAATGGAGCTGAGCAGGTAACTCCGCGGCGTTACGTTGCTCCACTAACACATAAACAACGCAACTAGTTATTGAGGCGGAAACACAACTAAATCGTCAATGCAGTTCAAATTACTGTCAACGCGGAGTCTTCACGGTTATTCGCTGGGCGTTACTAATCCTCGTTATCGTGTCAGTACAGTCAAAACTTGGTTAACGTATCAAAGTAGCTAGCTAGCTAGCTTCCGCTGCTCCGCCTGTCAGTCACACCGGGGATGGAGCTCGCAGCACCGGCGCTTCTACCGGCTCTCCTCCTGGCTCATACTCACTCTTGACGAGTCTCTGTGAGTTTACTGTCATCGCTGACTTTCTCCTCTTTCGGTGGCCGAGGTTCGGCAGGGATATTCACGTTGTTTGCGTCTTGTCTGCTGCCTCGCCTGGTTCGCTGCCGGAGCGCCTTGGCCGCCATGTTTACCGATGCTGCTCCCGAGTGGCGCTTCGGTCATTTTCGCCTCCGTCCGGCGATTGACGGCTCTCCTCTTCTGAGGAGGTGGAAATGTGCGAGAAGTCATCTCAGCGTCTTTTATTATGATTTCCATAAGCACTTCGTACACAAATGAAAATAAATGTGCCTTTTTAAAAAAAAAAAAATCATTTTAAATGAAACCTCCAAAGGGATTAGGAATTAGCAGCAACCACAAATGACCTCTTACATACCAGCCTACATGACACTATTTATTTAATCAAATCCCCTTGATAGACAAGGAACAACCAGCCTGGGAGAGTTTTTTGGGAGAAAAAACAACTACTAATTTGATGTAAAAAAAACATGCAATCAAGTGACAGAGATACATTTCCGATTAATCGGCTCTACTGAATCGGTTACACACAGTAAGAGTCTAAATAGAGTCGATAGGAAGAATAAAGTTTACAATAATCAGTGGTGGAAGAAACATTCAGATCCTAAAAGGACCAAAGCAGCAAATGTAAAATACTATATAACAAGAAAAAGTCCTGCTTGAAAAATCTACTTTAGTAAAATTATGTAAGTATTAGCACCAAAATATAGCTCCAGTATCAAAGTAAAAGTATGCCTTTGGTCTCTTTGACTGATATAGTATTATATGTGACAACAATATAATTATTACTGAAGCACCAGTGTGTCAGCAGCATCTTACTGTTGAAGCTGCTGCAGGTGGAGCTCAATTGAAACTGAGATAATTGATAGGAGATGAAAAAAGAAATCTGTTCAAATCTGTTTTTGGACTTTTTTCTTTTTTTTTTTTTACTTAATCTTTGATTTTTGGTGAGATATTGGAGCATTTATACATACTGAAATTAAATTATGTGACAACCCTAACCCTTAAGACAAAAGCCACAAAAAAACAGGTTGGAAACTACTGGTTTAAGCTTCAACAATGTGTTGTCATTTAGGTTCTTATTATATTACGCATTGTGTAAAACCTTCATCTTAAACGTAACTAATGCTGTCTGAAAATGTAGCGCCGTGTCACTATAAAGCAGCATAAAATATTCAATTCATCAACATTGTACTTAAGAAAATGTATTTCGTTATTTTCCACCAGTGACAATCATGTACTAACAATAACTTAATATACATCTGGGTTTAAGTGGAGCAGTTATTTCAAGAAAATTCAATAAACTCAGTTGAAGGAATCCTTTCGACTCTATTAGCATTGTCCTATAATCTATACCAATATATTCTCTATATTGATCCTCTCAGGACATCTGCTTGCTGTTACAACAGAGGAGATTGATTTCAGATGTGGTGTATTGTGAAATGCCAGATTTCTTACAATGTCAATTTGTTGTCAACCATGTACCACATGTGACTTTCAGCACAATGACTGCCAACAGACCACAAATTTATGTTAAAGCAGCTTTATTATAGGATTAAGACACATACACGGAATTGAAGTCACATTTCACAGTATAGTAAGCAATGCCTGAACCACTGTAAACACTGTTCACCTACAGTTTTGCACATTATACATTTATACTTTTCTTAGCAGTTACAAACAGCCTTGTCATCATAATGCCTTTGAAAAAAAAATAAGAGGTTAAATCCCTGTTCCTCTTTGAGTTTCAAGTGGCCGTTACCTGATGGTCACCTGCAACCAAGACGAAAGTAAAGACTCCAAGTGTTTGTGAAACTGGAGGGCTTGTGTGTGTGACAGAGCGTGTGTGTGTGAGTGGTAGATGAGTCTGTAGCAGTAACTGGTCTGGCTCAGGTCAGGATGTGAGAACATATCAATGAGTTTAACCTGCTCCACGGTCCCGCGGCTGGCCTCCCGGACCACGCCGTGGAATTTCTTCTCCTCCCATATCGGCCCCGTCCAGAAGCTGATGTCAAAGTTGAAGTGCTCAGGGAACAGGGAAAATGGGCGAAAAGGAGTCCCTGGTGATGGGCGAGGTGTAAACTGTTTTAAGAAACGTGGGTCATGTGACCACAGCAGCCGCCAGTCGGGGAGCGAGAACAGGAGCACAGCAAGGAGGTCCAAATTTAGAGACACAGTGACGCTGACATTGTTGTCACTTGCAAATAGTTTACCAACCAAACCCATCGGCTGCGCCATCAGACGCAGACCTCCCTGTTCTGCTACCAGGGAGACCCCATACGGAGCGAGAAGTGTTTCCAACTTATGTCCGAGCGATTTAATTGGATCACTTTCTGGAGGGAAAACGCCTCTGAGGAGAAGCTCATGAAAGGCAGGCAGAGCCCAGAGGCTGATGGGAACATTCCTGAACACCACGCCACTAACGCCAAATAAGCTGGTAACACCATTACAGCCCCCGCAGGCCTCATCCTCCTTGTTCCCTTCACTGTCATTATTCCCCTCGTGACTCCCTGCATTGTCAATTAGCTCCTCTTTTTTAGTTGAAAGCTCTTCCATCTGAGGGAGCAGTGAAGGACGCAGCAAATAAAGACCAGTTTCCCCTTCAGGGTCAACATCAATAGAGCATGCAGACCTTAAGCTCTCAACTCCTTTGCTTTTGATCCTGTCCACTTTATCTGAGGTAACACACGAGGCTGACGGAGTTTCTCCTGTGTCGGCACATCCCTGATCTTTTTCTCTCTCTGTGGATGTGTGAGCGTCGGAGCTGAAGTCTTTCTCAAGCGGGTGGATCCAATAGCAATGTGTACTCTCGCTGTCGCAGCATGTCTGCAACTGTTTGGCCGTGAGGAGATAGGGAATGGTCTCTGTCGTCATGGAGACCAACCACTTCTCCGCCAGTCCTTCGAGAAGAAAATCCTGCACCAACTTGACAGGGTGGACAGAGTCTGAGCAGAGAAATCTCCTGATGAGAAAGAACAGACAGTGAGCACGGTTTTTCTTGAACTGGTGGCTTATTATTCAAGCAGCATGAAAATCTCTGTACCTGAATATGAAATCACTGAGTTCAGCTGGGATGTTGTACTGAACTGTCTCCCCTTCAACAGCCTCCTCCACCTTAAGTGTCTGGCCAGAGGTGTAGGGGAGGCTACGAGTGAACACATGGAGCAAACCTTTCTCCACATGAAAGCCCTTGTCCTGGCTCCTATACAACAGCGATACCGTCATTAGGCAGGGTCAGTATGCAAACACGCAGCAACAACACACACAGGGGACACAATGGGCTGCTTCTACTCATCCACTGTAACACTCACCTTTACTCCTTACCTGTATCCAGTGCACTTGTAGTTCTGGTATCTCTCACTTTCAAAAGGGTGGACAGCACTAAGGATTAGATGTGCTTCTGCTGCCATGGCAGCCACCTGCCAGCTGTTGTGCCACTCTCGCTTCGGCTGGTCCGCTGGCGTCCCGCCCTGCCCATTGCACAAGGAAACATGAACTTCTCCGTCTTCAGCCAACACCTGGACGCAACTGGAGGCACAGAAAAACACTGGTAATGGGTGTGTTGCCATTAACAACAGAAGGTTTAAGTTTCTAAAGTACACATTCATGGCAAAATAAAACAAAAATCAGTTTTAAGTGCCTCAGTAAGATGCAGAGCCACCACGTGCCACTACAATAGCTTCAACAAGCCATGACATTGATTCTCAAGTCTCTGGAAGTGTACTAAAGCAAAATAACACCATTAATCTAAAAAAAATATTCCCTCATTTGGTTTTTGTCGGCGGTGGTGAAGAGCACTGTCTAGCACTTCGTTCCAAAACCTCCCACAGGGGTTAAGATCTGTGACTGTGAAGGTCATGATGTTTTTTTCAGCAAACCATGCAGCGACCCCTCGTGCCCTAATGATGGGAGCATCCTGTTAGAGGCTCCCATCAGGACAGAAATGTTTCATCGTGGGATAAAGTTAATCAATTACGACAACTTTGTATTGATTTGCAGTCACCCTTCAATCTGAAGGGATAAGTGGACCGACATGATGCCAGCAAAATACCCTCTGTAGCATAACAGAGCCACCAGATCCCCTCATTCAAGGAGCCAGATGTTCAGATATTTCCTTTAATCTGTCATCTATTTCTAAGTGGACAATTGGCCCTAAAGAATGATAGATTTTCTTTCTTTCTTTTTTCTTTTTCAAACTACCTCACTTTAAGCAATATCAATTATGTATGAAAAATAAATCTTTTTTTTCAAAAATGTCTTCTTTGCCATAACAAAAGACGAAAAAATTGCTCACAAAATATTTTTTTTCAAACTTAGAGAAGCTCTGAGCAAGCATTCAATGCTAGCTTGAGGTACTTGCTTGGTATCAATAATTAATGCCAGATCATATTTTAGTCAGGACATGAAACAAAACTGAAGAATGATACACTTATTGTTACAATTTGTAGTTATTAGTCAAAATCCTGTTATAAACTGTTATAAATTAGAATGGAACATTTTTTTGCTGAACAAAAAATTTACAATGTGATTATTTTGACAGATTTACGATTTGGTGGGAATAGTAATTTGTGCATTTTGTTTTAAAATAATAATTTTAAAAAACATTATGAATGTACCAACTTCATAGGGATGGCAATTGCTGAGTTGGTTGGTTTATATGCTGCAGTCTGCATCAAATAGGCAGGTTCCCTAAGGACTGGAGAATGTGATTTATAGGCCTGGGCATCTCTGTAGCACCGCAATACTTAATTCAAAATGGTGACGCTGCAGCTCAAGCAATCTGGATATTGCACTTGTTGACATTGCAATTTCAGTGATATTTCGATAAATCGTCGGTCGAAGTAAAAAAATAACCTACTGCACCACATTGATGTTTTAAATGAATGTTTTGAAAGAGCACATTTGATTAGAAATAAAGCACTTTTTTTTTGCTTTATATAGTAAAATAAAATAAATCATCCAAGGTCTAAAAGCGCCAGTCAGTTGACCTTGAGTTATCAGTATTCTTATTTTTTCTCAAACTTTTTCATCATCAGCTCACATTATATCTAAAAAATGTGCACAGATACATGATGGATGTTGGAGGAGAATCTCAGAAAACAGAAAATGCTTTGAATGGATTACAGTTCAATGCAGCTGTACCTGAGGAAGAAGTTTTTGAGAAGTTCTCTGTTCTTTTTAACCCCACTCTTTCTCCCACAGTGAGGAAAGTTAAAGACCACCCGGTCAAACACACGGCCCTGCAGAGAGGCACACTGCTCCAGCTTTGTGCAGTCCACCTCAAAAAGCACCGTTCCACCTGAGTGACAAATAAGGAAAATAAGTACAAGAAAAAAAAAAGTGTAGCCCCATAATAACAATCAGCTTTGCGACAATCCCACCAGAGCTGTACCTGAGTCCTTGATGGTCTGAATGTTGCTGGCTGCACCTTCGTGCCGCAGTGCCTCCTCCTGATGCTGCAGACAAGTGGCCGTTACGCTGGTCTCTGATTCCGAGTACAGCTGACTGGCAGAGGCAGAAAAGGAGAAGTTCCCTTCTCCCACCAGCAATATGGACCGTGAAGGAGACATATCCAGCCCGAGTGGAGTCGGAGGGATACGCAAAAAAAGTCAAATTCCTCGAAAAAGTTGTCCCGAAACCTGCTCCCGCTTTTTACCGCTCAGAGCGCGACCATGGACGGTGCGACAGAAAAGAGACGCGTGTAGGAGTGATAATGACCACCTTCTGTCTTCTTCACGCTCTAATATGTTACAATAGCAGCATATTTTAGTTAGTAACTACCGTATTTTGCGTCTGAGATCGGCTCGGATAAAAAAAACAAAGTATTTCTACTCCTCTGGTAAATGAAGGAGATGACCTTCTCCTGCTCCCGACGCTGCAGCAACATGAAAGCCGAATATTATCTCACCTGTAGCAGCTTGCGTTGGACGCGGTGTCGCAGATACAGTAGTCCGACGAGAAACAAAACTAGAGGAACGCTACGCAATTCCCCTAACCCTCCCTGTCAACCAGCGAATGTATTTTAAGTGAAAGGTAGGCAACTGGAAACGTATAGGCGACATTCCCCGTACATTACAATTGAAATGTCGGTTTTGCGCACGTAAATGTAAAAGTATAATTTTTTATACGACCTGAAAGGACCCGTCGTGTTTTCAGAGGGACACATTAGCGGCGCTGTGGTGGGGGGAGCTAATTGCAGCATCAGTTGATCCCAGCATCCGTAGCCTTCGCACATCAAGTTGTAGTTTATCAAATTATAAAAGCCACATGACAGCTTTTTTGATGTGCCGTTCTCGGTTCCGCTCGATATTTTAAGGCCTCTCGACCATATACGAAGTAGGTACTTATACCTTTTTTTCCCACAATGCATGTCTGTTTCTCCTGATGCTAAGGTCATGCTAGCTAACGGAACTGCTGCACCTGCACATGAAAACATCAGATGAGCCTTGCATGATGCACGCTGTCATAATCCTTCTTGCAATTCCAGATTTAGGTTCACTATAAAACAACTTAAATAACTAGCACAATAAGGTTAAAATTATGTATCTGCTTTTATTTAATTTTTACATTTTTGCTATCTTTTAATGTCATTTCTTCTTCTTTAAACACCCAACTGACCAAGGAAAATGGGTTTTACCTTCTAAAGTGGATTTCAGTGCATGTTCCTTCTCTGCTTCTGCCCCCTTTATATAGGACAGAGTTTGGCTTTGAAATAACTGCATGCCCAGGCTCTATATAAGATAATAAATGTCTCCCCCTTGCCTCTCTGTGTCCTTCAGGAAGTGTTGCGCCCACATGGGCAGTGTTCTGGCTTTGTCTTCCAGTCCGGGCCATCAGAACTGGCCTTTCTCCACAGATCCTCCTCCTTCTCGCTGGGACGCACATCCTGCTCACTGGGACAGTCCACCACGCTGGGAGAGGAGAGATGGCCGCCTACCCAACCCAGGCAGCTTTCACTCTCTCCACAGGAGCTGCAAAGGTACTCCTGGCTAAAAAGAAGGAGTGGTGGAAGGCACGCTGTCGTTTAGGAGGAGCAGACTCTGGGGAAAAACATTCACGTAGTTCTATGCTTGATGCAAAAGCATTTCACATGTAGCATAACAACCAGTATGTTCTTGTATTGAAGCATTTTTTCTATAAAAGTCATTGATTTGGAGAACAAAGAGTGTGTTGACATCCACATCAAAAGCCACATTGCTCTTCCATGCTTGGCTCTGCTAGAAATTGATTACATGATTGCTGATTGATCAGTGCACTTAACTTTCCATGAATAATGAAGGAAAGAACATTTTAGCAAGCATAATGGTGTAAAATTGAGGAATGCTACACAATTCTGAAAGCCTCAACGAAGCAAACGAATGTGTTTTAAGTGAAAGAAGCTGTTATTTTGTTACTTACAGCATTTCTTGAGAAGAAAAATGTAGCGTTGTGATCTGAGTTGTACATAATACGTTAATGTGAAAATGAAGCCATCTGGGTTGCTCTGAATGCGGTCGCTGTCAGAACTGATTATCAGTCAGACAATTACAGATCATATGTATCCAAAATGTGTTACTCACATTGATGCTAAACTGTCATTTCTCTGTACCTCCTCAGATGTGTTTCCTCAACAGATTGAGGGTGTCAAGATGATTGTCAACAAAACTCTGAGCAGCTTCTTCAAGGTGATGCTTCCACCCACATTCATTTATAAGACAATAATGTGTGATCTTTGATTTTGATGAATGTGTTTGCTTCCAGGTCAGTCATACGCTCCACCTCAGTGCTGTAAGTCCTTCATACTATCGATTCCACGTGGAGCATTTGCAGTCTGATGACTACAGCAAGGACAAGGTTAAGCACAAATCCCCACACACTTGATATGTTACCACTGGCTTCATCAATTAAGTTTTTATCAGTGACATTGCAAAAAAAAAAAAAAAAAGATGAAGACTGCCTTTCTGTGTTGACAAGTTGCACAATGTTAATTTTTCACATTTTAGGATGCCCCAGCGTTAATCGGTGAGATGGATTCTTCAGGTAGTCTGAACGCTCACGCTCTGCTGCATCTCACTGAGCGCGTACGAGCGAGAACAGTGTTCCAGGTTTGTACCTTTTCTTAACTCCATCTGTCACAAGTTCAGTTGCTGTTCCTAAATAAGTCCATAACTTTACAACAACGGCAAACAACTCAGTGTTTGAATTGTTGATTGTGTTTTAGACCCAACAGTCCCAGTTTGTAACGTGGCAGTTTGAGACCGAGTACAGAGGGAACGACTTCACTGCTGCTGTGACTGTAGCTAATCCAGACGTCCTCAGAGAGTCTGGTGAGAAATTAAATTAAAGTAATAGTGTGTTTATAGTATAGTAATAGCATCACTTAGTTTCACAGCCATCAATGTATAATAAAGATGCATTAATCTATTGGTACACTTTTATTATCTACCAATATTGAAATAATCCAGTGATTCTCTTTATGTTTTTTTTTTTACTAAATATAATTGTTGAATTAGTACTTATCATGATATGCTCTGTATATGTTTGTTTTTCTTGGACAGTTATCCTTGTAGCACACTTCCTACAGAGCGTGTCATCTGGACTGGTGTTAGGAGGGGAGCTGGTCTACCATCGGGGACGAGCAGAGGAAGGAGGAATTCTTACTTTGGCTGGACAATACTCAAGTCAGAGTTGAACTTTTTGGATTTTACATTGGATTTTAACTGAGCTGCTATCATTCCTGATGTGTCACGCTTTATTTAGCAGCTGTGTTCCACATTTTTTCTATGCAGGACCAAACTGGGTGGCAACGCTGAATGCTGGGAAAGGAGGTGCCCATGCGAGCTACTATCACAGAGCCAACAAACAGGTACGGCAAATGCTGTTCAAATACAACATTTACATCAGGTGTATATTGGTAATATGAATTTGTGCGTGCTTGCCAGATCCAAGTCGGAGTGGAGTTTGAAGCCAGCACCAGGACGCAGGAGACGACAACCTCGTTTGGGTACCAGATGGAACTCCCGGAGGCCAACATGGTCTTCCGAGGTAAATTTCTTTCTGCAGCTTTGATTCAAATGCCATGCTTAGTATATGAGACTGTTGTTATTTGTGTGTATCCAGGTATGATAAACAGTCGCTGCATAATAGGAGGCGTGTTGGAGAAGCGTCTGACCCCGCTCCCTGCCACCCTAATTATGGGTGCCTTCGTAAATCACAGAGGTGACAAGCTGCAAGTGGGCCTAGGTGTCAATGTGGGTTAATCCTCCGCTATCCCCTGCTGGAATTCCCTGTCAGGACAGTCGCCCGGAGACGTGTGTCAGAGGCTTCATCATGACCTGATCTCCTAAGGTTTATCAGCCTCAGCAAAACACCTTCTGTTTCTTTAAGTCGATGCATCTCACCTTGCAACCTACCTCTCGAAATGGAGGCGATGTTTTCTGAGTGGGTGACAAGGATTGCACTGGAGGAATAGATGAACCTTTTCTGGGGCTCGCACTATGTGACTGGAGATGTGTTACCGTCCCTGTAAAACCAGACTACACATCCCCTTCTGGACAGTCAAAACCGAAAAGGAAAAAAAAGGCATACTGCACTGTAAAAGTTTTATACTGTAGGTAGTCATAAAGAAACATAATGTGTATAGATTGTATTTAAAGATAATAGTGTTTTTTCTTATTTTACCCCAATTAACTAGAATTATTGATCTTTCCGCCTATTATTTTCAAAAGGTGGTTAGAAAACAAATACGTATTTTTTTCCCTCATTGTCTAGGTAGGAATTGGTTTATTGCCAGTTAAACATCAACTAATCCAAACAACAAAGCTCAGTCGCCATGCAATGCTTTTTGGCATTTGTCTCCTAAACCTTGATTTTTGGAGCTTCCCAGTGTTTGAATGTACCAACATGGATGTGGTTTGTAATGCTTGCTGCTGTCAGCATTACTGAACCCTCAGTATGTCCTCTGAAAGATAAACAAGTAAGCAATTTTGTGTTTGATTGTGGGTGCATCGTTGTTCCCAGTGTGTGCATCACATACACAGACAGATATTGGTTGATTCTAAGATAAAAGGTGCTGCTCCAAATGGACCAATCTGAAGCTGAGGGATGAGAGAGTTGGCTGTGCACCAAGTCTGCTGGGCGAGGACTGTACTGTATGTATATAGATGAAGGCATTCAGAAACACTAACCTGTATGCAACCTGCACTACTCTCACTGCATCTGGACATTTCCAGGGCTGTTTAACATATGAAATGTTGCATATGTATTATTTATACATTATGTAATATAAGCATGGAGAGAAGTTGAAGGGTGTGACTGTCTTTTTGGACTTAATTTATTAAAGATGTCATTTCTATTATAGCCTCTTTTCTTTTGTCTACGTGTGATACTAACCGACAGAGAAATACCACCTAAATCTGAGTTTAACCTCAACACCGAGGTGCTTTATATACACATGTTGAAGCATCTAGCAAAAATAAAAAACAGACATTTTTATCCAAAATTGTAAAAGATCAAAACTGAGCTTCAAGGAAACTGAATATTGGCCGTTCATTATGTGTCAAGACTAAATGAACTCTATTTTTTCCCACTCCTCTGTGCATTTATAAAGCAGATTCATGAAGCAGTAGAATTTGTGCTGAATTTGTTTGCTTAAGATGAACATTTTCCATTTTCAGTCCTTTCTGTGCAGATCCATGTATTTCCACAAACTTCATATGCAGTCACCGCCTTTAAAATTCTGGCCTCGTTGCGTCTAATCATACAATCACAGTGACCACAAGCATGTATTTAAAATACTGCTTTAAGATAGAGACTCTGTTGTGTCTTCAAGTATTTTAATATAAACTCTGAAATTACTAATTACTGTACATACATGTTACATACATATATACAAATACGTTCAAAAATGAGGTCTGTAAACATTTCAGTTGTTGATTCTGAAGTCACATTATAGCGTCCAACAAAAGGCTTAAAGTGGCAAAAGAGAAAGGCTGATATGTATGTGACACGTAAACTGCTGCCGGTGTTATTTTTCTTTGAAAAAAGAAGAGAAGAATCCTTTCCCTCTTTCTCCCTTCACTTTCAAAGACTTGCTTCTTTGGAGTCCTACGGTGTTGTCCTTCTCTCGTTGGATTTCTTTCTGCCTCTCCTCCTCTCTTTGCTGCACCTGCTGGTTGATCACCAACCGCATGTCCTCCTGCAGGAAGGTTGGCATGAAGAAAGAAAAGTCTACCTGTGCACTGTACTTTTTTTTTTTTTTTTTTACACGTGTTATCAAACGACATCATTTATAATTTCATCTCCCTGCACACACACTCACCTGCCAGGCGTCCAGCTCCTGAGACAGCGCTACTTTGTGTTGGATGGTGTTGAGAAGCTGCTGAGTCAGTGTTTCTTTCTCCTGACGCACCGTGGCCAGTTCACTCTCCAGCGAGCTAAATATTCATATGAAAATTAGAAAATCATATTTAGCCCTGAGTTCTAATAATATTGAATAAATTCAATTCAAATCGTTCAAATCAAAATATTTTTGCTGTGTAGCATCACCTGTAGCTTGGCTTATCAGGACTGCTTCTGAAAGGCTGGATTTCTTCCCTCAGAGACTCAAGTTGTTCTTGTTGAGATTGCAGCTGCAAAGTGTGCAAAGTGTTTTAGTCAAGTCACCATTATTGATACAGCACATTTTCAACAGCAGCTGTTGAGCTGCAGATCTGTGTTGCGTATTTACTCAAGTGCAAAAATGAAGACTACAGTGGAATTTATGAGGTGAATTCATCTGAGTAATTAAATATATTTAGAATCTTACAAAATGTATTCAAACACAGATTTTCCTGACTAAATTAAAATGTATGGCTAAGCTCTAAAGAGTTATCTGATTACTTTATACCCTGTAATGATCATTGCGTTGCACACTGGCTTCCAAACTAGTTGTGGTGTTACTTAAAAGCAGATTTAAGGTGAGAAAATGCACCATCGGCTATTTTCACATATCAAAATCTGCATGTACAACATTCATGAAAAGTTAAATATAGAGATTATTTGCCACACTGTGTTCTTTGCCTTTCAGCCAGCTGGTAATGAAACCAAATAACATTATTTTTGAAGTCCTAAGTTCTAAATTAGTGCTTCTTCGCCTATTATTAATGCAAGAGAAACCAGCAAATTCATCTTTTTTTTAAAATCCTGTACCATCAAGAAACCTTTCAGATAAATTCTAAACATGCTGAAATGTAATCCAGCACTAAATGACAGTATTTCTTCTGCGTGGGTCAATCCTTGTGTTAAAAAAGAGTTTAAAAGTGTATGTAGCTCGACAGACCTCCTCTTTCAGTGCTTGTATTTCTTCATCTCTTGCTTGCAGGATTGTGGAGTGAGCTAGAAGGGCCTCTTTAGCCTGGTGAACAAGAGAATTTAAAAGGTCAGACACTTTATTACAAGGCATAGAAGAGGTTGTTAATTTTAAAGACCAGCTAGAATCAGCGTCTATTGAAAAGGGATGTCAGTACAGGGTCAGAATTAGTACACAGCGGCTGAGTTAGACCTGTCAGTGCAGCCACTCCAGTGTTGTGTATTCCTGTGTGTCTCTGTGGGTACCTGTGATTGCTGAATTTCACTGAGCAGAGACAAAGGTTGTGTGTGTGAACTGTCCAGGATGCTCTCTTCTCCCAGGTTCAAAGCTTTTTGCTGCAGGGAGCGATTCAAGGTGCGCAACTCAAACACCACTCCCTGCTCCTGCTCTATCTACAGGCACAAACACACAGACAGATCAAGAGCTTGAAACTAGTCGTGTTAGTGACTTCTGTTAGTGAAGAGCAATATCTCCTGCAGCAGCCATGATTCTGTCTGCGCTCCCCTCAGCTTCATCTCTAAATGTCACCATTCATCTTAAATGCCACTCAGTCATTGATCCTCACCTCCGCTTCTTTCTCTTTCAGTTTCATCTGGACTTCAGACAGTCTGTCCCTCAGTCCGTCTCTCTCCGTTCTGAGTCTTTGGCTGTCTTCCTGGGAGGCTTTCAGCTGTGCCTCCATGTGCGACTGCCGCTCCTGCAAAACTTTGTTCTGTCCAGAAAGGAGGGAAAGATGGATGAACACAAAATACTGTAGAAATTACACAATGAGGTGAAACTGAAAACAAAAAAATATGCCGGAAATTATCCTTCTCCTGAACATTTAAATGAATTTTAGATCAGAGTGCAAATAATTTCTGACCAGACTCTGATGCTTTGAAAGAAGAATAATAAAACCCCAGAGAGATCTGTTAGATCTCTATGACTATATTTTTGCTAATATATTTGTTGGTGCTTGTGACTCAGGTTACTAAGCCTTGACATTTGCTTTAAGCTCATCTTACTTCAGACTTGACTCACAAAAGCCTTAATGTTATGCAAGAATTTAAAGCAAAGCCCTTCAAGACTGCTGGCGGCAAATGTTGCATAGCACACCTTGAATATTTATAGGCATAAATCTTTGGTTTTGTGTACATGAAAACACTCTTAAGACAGCTTTAAAATGAAAATATTCAAAGAACAAAATTTAGAAATCTAAAAGACTTGGAACTGACTTGCAATTTACAAATGATGATGACTGACTTAACTCTGACTTGTCATCAAGGATTTGAGATTTAACTCGGACCTACGCCACAAGTCCTAAAAAGCAGCTCTGCCACTTTTACATTATATTAAAATTTCATGCTATTTGGTCATGTTTAACCACGAATGCATTCAAAACAGACCACTAAATGAGTGATTTGCTTGTGCACAGCATTGAGAAGTGACTAGTAAGAATACCTCTGCTTGTATGCTCCCTAATTGTGTGAAGCTGATATTTCGACTAAAAGACGATTCTTCCATCTCTTCTCTGAGAGAGCGAATCTCAGTCCTCAAGGAGTGCTCCAGTGTCACAGCCTAAATGAGCAGGAGATGAGAAAGATTGTTCATCAATGGGTGACAAAGATAGAACTCCTTAAACCTGCTCGTCTGCATTGTTTCTGCTTGCACGGCGATGATGTAACCAACCTCTGCTAGCTGCTCCACCAGTCGTTGGTTATGGCTGGCTAACTGAGTCATCTGCTCGCTCTCATCTTTTCGCCGGTCACGCCCCTGACTGTGATGTTTCTCCAGCTCAACCCTCAAGGCGGCTAAATCTGCAGTCAGCTCCGCCTCCCTCTGTCCTGATGTCAGTTCATTCATGTCCAGCTTCCTCTGAAGAACATGCTTCTCCTGCTGCAAAGCCTGAGACATTGAACAACACATTAAGTGACTTCAAGACATCACTGACGAGTCTATAAATATCAGATACACAACATGGACAATTTCCTTTCTTCTAAATGTGAAGTCAAATTCCCACCAATGTTACAAATGTTTCCAGGCAGCAGGTTCTACATACTGACTTGTCATAGTAAGAAAGCCCAGCTGTTACTAACAACATGACTGATCTACTCCAGCCCTCCATGACCTACAGTTATAAACTACATTAGTACCTATAACTAGCTGAATGCAGACAAACTCTACATATACCAGCTCCCCAGACTGTAAACTGCATCACTGCAACATTTAAAAAAAAAATATGACATATGACAAACAGCATGTCTTTATCCAACTGATTCCCTAACTTACTTTTCTGGACCAACTTCAACAATTTTCCAAATATATGTTGTAGATAGATGTTTAAGGACAGACAACTTTAATAATAATATTTAGGATTTTTATACATAATGTCGAGCCATACACAAATCTTCTGCTTTTTCAGTGTTTGGAGTCTTTGTGAGAAAGGTGATAGTTAAGGTCACAGTGGCTCCATAGTGGGTCCAGCCCACTCACATACATGAGGGGAGCCAAATATCATGTGCATTATAGTATGGATTGCAATTACAGTTAAAGAGTTCATTCGCAAACACAGATAACTCCATCTTCACAAACCTTCAGAAAACCCACTTTTCCATCGTCTACCTGTGACGATATCAAAAGTTATCTCTATTTTTGTTATGTCGTTTCTACTGAGTCAAATCCACTCAGCTTCAGTTTGATTGATGTTATCTCAAGCAAACAACAACAAAAATAAGTATTCTGAAAATCTACAAAAATGGTGTTATCTGTTTTTGCAAATCAACTCTACAATTTTAACTACTCAGCTATTTGTTTCTTTCTGCTGTGCAGCAAACACTTTCATGTCAATAAACTAGTTTTTAAGATAATTTTTAATATTATCAAATCATTGTATCATTATTGTACCATCAAAGCCTATAAGTGATGGACTTCGCTAAAGATAAAGCACTAATACTTGTAAAGAGTCAAAAAAAAAAAAAAAAAACAAAAAAAGAAAAAAAAACAAAAAAAATTAAAAAAAGTCAGTGCTTGGGTTTCAGTCTTGGTGGTGAGGGCAATATGCACTACACAAAGTCCAAGCTGATTGGAATTCAAATAGGATTCATATTAATGCTTGTCTTCATGTCACATGTCAAAACATTCTTTTGTGGAAAAGGACTATGTTGTTATTTTAACTCTGTGTCAAATACAGATTTATACCTGCCATAAAAGTGGTTTTTGTCACAAATCATATGGTTTTGTTGTCAGCATGTGTTGATGAGCATGCTGTAACTGTAACTTCTATAATCTAAAGTGGAATGAGTTAAACTGTGATTTACTGGTTTTTCCACTTTTACCTCACCTACACTGCAGGCTAGAATCGTTCAAATGACAATTGCTTGTTTATGGTGAAAATGTTGTCCTTTAGTTCCCACCAAACTGTATTACAAGCTGCAAGAAGAAACAGCAGCGTTACTCTTACCTCCATCTCCCTTTCCCTCTGCTCCAGAGAGGCCGCCAGCTCCTCATTCTTCTCCAGCAAAGCCTGGCCGAGCTCTGCAGCGAGTATCAGGTCGGTCTCTAGCTCTCCTCCACTGTCAGTGCTGCCAGGAGAGGATGTGGATGTGGGGAGAGCAAAGGAGAGAGACACTGAGGAGGATGAGGAGAGAGGGAAGAAGGAGTCCTCCAGACTGGGTGAGGAAAGACTGTCCTTCCTGGGGGTGAACATTACTGACAGTAGTAGGCTTCTATAGGAATCAGTTAGAAAGCATCATCCCAGTTCTTGGAATAGAACTACACTCACACAGGTGGCAGGTGGACAGCCATTGATTGTCTTTTTTTTTTTTGGCAAGAATCCTTTTCTGTTTCTCAATGGTCTGGTCCAGAGGGATTTGATGAGTCAGTGTTTTAATTTTGTAATCCAAAAAGGGAGTATGTCTCTTCAAAACTTGTTCTTCGCTGTGGTTTCAGTGCTCCTGATGCTTGCGTCACTTCAATCGTCCCTTCTGTGGGCAATAAAACCATATAATGACTTGGATGGATATCAGACCAGTTGCTTCTTTATTTTTTTGGTAATACAATCTAACATGGCCTATAAGGAGGTCTTTGTCTGACAGGTGCTTTTGTTACTCTGACCGAAATACCAGCTTCGCTATTATCATTGTTCTGCTCCCCTCCCTGAAATTCCAAAGGCATTGTGCTCCACTATTTATCTAAAAAAACAGCAATGTCTTGAGTGTTCCCAAAATAATTTCTAAAGTAATAAGTTTTAGCCAAATAATTAAGAAACAATCACCATCTGCTTAAGTCTTAAATAAGTTCTTGCTCTTTTAAAACCCAAACTAAGGTTTAAAAAGTTATGTCACCAAACAAACTTTTCTCCATAAATTCTGTTTATATAGACTAAATTTCAGTATAGTTGCCCTCTCAGTCTCCCCTGTCAAATCTGACGTCACCTCCACACTTCGTCTCCCTATCGTGAAACCATGCTGTATACTTAAAATGATTTAAAACACAATTCACAAACTCATTCCCACTTTATCATAACTTGTTTTCTGTTACGAGAACAGACACGCTAAGCCATAATCTACCTGACTTTAAAAGAACAAAATTTGAGTCGCTCTTACCTGACAGTTCCCAGCCAACTCACATCAAACACACATTGCCTTCCTGTCTGGTAAGTTGTGTTTGGAAGTGTTTGCGCAAGAGAGGCTCAGCTGGTTTCCTTGGCAGTGGAAACATACAGTATGTAAATACAGTCAGTGGCTCCACCTCTTACTGAGCGCAACAGGTAAAGGGAGCAGACAGAGGGAGGACTACACTGAGAGACAGAGCAGGAAAGATGGGAACAGTAGGGCCGGATAGACGCTGCTCAGACGCCTGGTGGCTGTACAAAGAAGGGGAAAAAACACAGATTAACTCTGAGGAATCTGCTGCTACAAATGTTCAGCACCCTGCTGTTTGAGTAGGGGGTGACACAGGGTGAGAGATGGAAAGAGTTCAGCACACAAACAGGGGTCTTGTCTAAATTGACCCTCCTCCTCCTCCTCTTCCATCCTGTTTACCTGCTTGAAGGGCTTGAAAGGAGCTCTGTGTGTGTTCATTTATGACGAAGGGGGCAGGGAGAGTAGAAAAAGGGGGACGGCTGCCTCTTCACCTCCTTCTCAGAGTCGACAAAAAGGGAATCAAAAGCTACGCAGGACCTTCACCAAGCATTAAAAAAAGACTTTTGCATCACATACAGACATGGCTTGTAAACTCTGGTTTGTACTGTCAGTGTGGCTTTTGTTGGCACCTTCAGAAGCTGGAAGGCAGATGCCTAAACTCTCGGACAAGAAACTCTGCGCTGACTCTGAATGCAGCCGTAAGTATGAACAACTTGTTCTGTCCTGATGGTGTCTGCTCTGCTTAGAAGATAATATGTTCTGATCATATGCAACTGTAGTTGAAATGACAGCATACAAATATAACAAATACTACAAACTGCAAAACTCCTCCATATGATGTCAAACTCAAATCATCCTCCTCCTGCACAGATCCCATCCTGATAGCTCAAGCACTGCAGGACTACTACCCTGGAGACTGCAGGTTCATCCCCATCAGACAGGGGCAGCTCGTCTATGTCTATGCAATGCTAAAAGACAGAGGGAACCTCTTCTGGGCTGGCAGCGTGAGTACAAATAACATATTTATTAGCTGATAAAGACTGCTTTGACGTGAGGTCACGGACATATCTAGCAACAACAAGACATGCTGCCAACAACTGTTATCTTTATCATCTGTTTGCAGGTACAAGACTCCTACTATGGACAGCAGGAAGCTCGTATTGGCCACTTCCCCAGCAGTGTAGTGGAGGAGACTCACGCTCTCATGCCAGCCAGCACTGAAGTCAAAACTACTGTAGGTGACCACACACACACATCCACATGTATGCATTATGTAATGCCTTCTCTCTAATTCAACCTCTCTTCTTCTTTTTCCAGAAATGGGACTTCTACTGTTACTGATGTTGCCTTTACAAAGACAGAGTACAGCTTACTTGCAAGACAATCTTTGTTGATATCATATGAAATTGATATGATGACAGTATACATTATATGCACATGCATGCACCTGATATTCTGCACTTTAGAGATGTCAACAATGACTCACGCAGCATTAAACAATTGTAGAATGTATTCAGATGTAACAGTCAGAAGGCAGAATTGTTGCTGCTTAATGCTCTGTATGTCATTCCTGTCGATTCTGATGATTGACAGTCGACATTCTCTGTAATACTTCTCACAGCTATTATATGATATTAAATAATACATTTAAAAAGAATGAAATATGTTTGCTGTCTATCTTTTTTTCAAACACAGCTTCTTTTTCAAATTATACTACAGGGGAACATTGCAGTAGTGTCCAATGCTATGTGCAGTTAATCATTTCATTTTGTATATTTTAAGAAGTATTAAAGAATGCATTTTTGCTCTTTTGTTCAAAGCAGCTAATCAGCTTCTCTCCAGATGCACTGTACATTATAACAAGGACTGTCATGATATTATCTATTGTATCCCAATATTGATAGAAAACTTGTTTTTGTGTGCTTTGTCTCTTTTTTGGCAAACAAATTTCACTGGAAACACAAGCGTAAGGAGGGGGAGAGATATAACCATAACTGTACTGCATGTTGTTTCCATGTTGAAGTGTCAATCAGATTAGTGTTAGATTATTGACAATATTATTAACATGAGTTTTTTTTTTCTTTCTTTTACATATCACTGGTATATCATGACAAATAATGTGAAATTCTTCTGAGAATAGCAACACTGCAGACAAAAAAGAAACCCACACACCCATGAATTGGAGATGAAACATTTATTCTATTTGTTGTTTCTTGGGGTAATATTCCAGAGGCTTGTTGTCAATATAACAGAGATGTAACTCCTGCATCTACAGGTACAAATGCACCTACTCACATACATTTACACACTCTGTCCTTAGCAGCTCAGAGCTCCCCAGTGGAAAAGGAGCCCAGTGATAAAAAGCTGTCTGTCTCCTCGTCCACTACTTTCCCTCCCGCCTGTTCGCTCGCTGTCTTCCTCTCAACGCACCTGGTCCCAAGTCCTTTGGTGGCTTTTTCAAAATGATTTATTTTTTTTTTGGTAAACAAACTAAAAATGACTGCATCTGCCTCCAGAGAACCTCCTGCTCACACATACAGAAACCAGCACTATTCTCACAGAAAAAAAACAACAGTTGGCATCTAACTCACTCACTCGGTACAGTTTTGTTTAACAATTTTAGTATGTTTAAATCTTCAGATTCCAATTCACTTGAACCGACTGCAAGCTAGTGATTCAGTTAACAAACGCTTACAGCTTTGTCAGGAAATGCAGGGCCAGCACAGATGCTGTTTAACGTTCAAATGCCTGATCAAGGGAAAGGAAATATCAAAAAATGACTGCATGTGTTAAGCAGAAAGAAGGAATTTAAAGGATTATTTTGTCTTGTGACAGAGAAATCACCTGTCAGGTTCTCAATATTCTGCATCTCAAGTGTCCACAAAGAAGTCATGTACGCTGTTAAACAGACTCACTTACATGGCCTCAAGATTTTCAACATTAAAGCACCCCTGTCTTGCAGAGACATTAGAATAAAAATGAGTTAGGATACTGGTTTATTAGAAGGCACTTGCACTTCAAAGACATCCAGACATGTATGCCTGACTTGTATGTGCACTGAACTGCCAACAGAACAGTAACAGGTTAAATATAAAAACAGGCAGCACTTAGGGTTAGTTGCGAAACTGTGTCTGGGCGTTAGACTCTGCCCTACGTTTTATTTTTTCTGTGTTCCATCTTCACAGGTAATAGGAATATTGCGCTCTGGGCCAGGAGATGGCCGAGGAGCCGTGATTGTCAGCACACCATCAGATGACAGACTGGAGGTGACCTCGGCCACTGTCACACCAGAAGGAAGCCTGTACTTCCTCAGAAACTCTCTTGTCACATAGCCATGATCGTCCTGCAAACAAAATGGTTTGTAAAGTATCAGTAAAGTGTCACCAAATCAATTTTGCTTTACTATTTCTGCACCTCTCCAATGTCTTTCTAACCTGTCTTTCTTCGTGTTTGGCGTGTATTGTGATGAACTCGTCGCTAACATTGACAGACAGCTCTTCGGGGGAGAAATGCTTCACGTCCAGATAAATGACGTAGCGATCCTTTTCTGTGCGCATCTATGCAGACAGTAGAGCTGTTAGGAGCAGCACTCAGAAATGCGTCAGCTGGCCATAAAGCATGCACAATAGCTTGTTTTTAATCATCTCAGTGCAAAATTATACAAACACATGAGATGTCAGCCAAAGATGCTAATATTGTTGGCTTAGTAATTTGAAATCATATATACACATCTCACAAATGAAAGATCTGTGCTCCAATGGCCTGTCACAAGACTGTGGAAACTACTACAAGCACTCACTTTCATACTGCCGAAGTAGTATTAGAAGTTATGTTCGGTTGCAGACAACATGTTAGTGTTTCACTCAATTAGATTATCTTAGGCACACAGGAGAATTGTACTTTACCTCACTGTGTCCATTGTCAGGCCAGTTGAACCAGCGCATGAACGAAGGACGCATCCAGGGGAAGGACCAGGAGAAGGGCCACATCAGGGGCCAATCGGTGAGAGGTTCTGTCATGGAGAAGTCAGAGAGTCGATGTGGGAAGGCCCGGCGATACCAGGGGTACTGGATGGGGATATCCATGGTGAGATTCCAGGAGAGATGAAAAAATGATGGTGGTGAGGGAAGCTGACTCTTGGTCTGACTTGGTGTGAGATTGGTGCTGTTGTGCTCCCCTGCACTGCATTTATAGGCCTTTCCCTCCCATCCCACCAATGCTCTGCCTTCCTGACCTCCCCTCCTCCCCTCCGTAACCTCCCATGCACACTTGCACAGGGTCTCTGCCAACAGGCTGATCTTTCTGGAACAATGATGTCAACTGTTTATCCCTCCATCGCTCTCATTGTTTCATCTGTCTGACCGCGACCGGTCGTCTCTCTCTCTCCATAACTCTGTGTCTCTCGCTGTCCTCCCGGTCATGAGGTGACACTGGCTAGGAATACTGCTGATGCCCCCATGCTCATTCCCCAGGAAATGCCCCCGTCTGGCTAGTGAGTGATTTTGTGAGTGTTTGTTTGAGGAATAGCTGCCAGAGCATTAGGCTGCTGTGCTCTGAGTGCCAGAAGCTTTGGGTTTGTGTGTGGAGTGGATGTGTGCTTGAATGGGAACTGATGAGTTTGTATGGGACAGTATTAGGTGACACTCCATGTGTGTATCATTTTGCTATGAGCTCAGATGTTAAATATGAAGTCCTTGCCAGCGGTTGTGCCAACCTTTTTTTTTTTTGATTATTTCAGTCTCTGCTTCATCCTCCCAGCCATGTTGTCTCTGAAGCAGGAGAACTCCACACATGCAAGCACAGAGATTCTACAGAACCTTTAAAACTATCAGGCCATCAACTACTATTTTAGTGCTGTCCACTCTTTTCTCAATCAGCCAAGACCTGGCATTGTGCCAGACTAATGGCGCCAAGAACCACCCAATGAAAGCTGAAGGTTTTATCATCAATAAATTGTGTGCTGCATAATCGTCCAATATAAATGTGAGGTTAATGGGCTGTCGTATGGACAGACCAATATGAGTATGATGACAAAGCAATAAAGACACTGCAGGGTTCAGAGCCAAGCTTTAGAGTGAGAGTGCGACAACATAGCAGGAAATAGTAAAACCCCTGATTATAATGAACCAAGCAAGAGTAATATTTGATTGAAAATAGCAGATTTTTTTCATTTGAAAGAGCAAGAATTTGTTATTTCTTCTTTAAAAATTATGTATAGTGAACAAAAATAGAACATGAAACTCTATGCATTCTCTGTAAAACAGGGAACTGAGTATTTTTCTGTTGCAACACATCCCATCTTTACAACAGAATGGCTGTCATGAAACAACCAAGTATGCACTGTATTGCAAATGGTAGTGGACAGATACAGAGTGGGGTCATGGACCACAGATCACAGATCAGTATCCAGCTTGTACGCCCTTTGCATCATGTACATCTGTCACATACAGAGTTAATGAGGTTTCTGATGCTGCTTGTGGAATGTTGTCCCACTATTCCTGAAGAGCTTGGCCAAGTTGGCGTCCATCCAGAGCTGTCTGGAACGATTTCTTAGATTGCAAATGGGAAAGTTGTGGACATTCAAGTACCTGGCTACAACTCTAACTCTCATGCCAGCCAGCATCTAGCAGCCAACAGCCAGTTCTCGCCTTCCTCTTGTCATCTGTGTCATCATTTGAATAAAGCTGCGTTTTAAGGTGGCCTTTAATAGCCATTAGTCAAAGGAGTTTCTGTGTACTGGTCACACTATGTGATCATTGTGCTTGTAAGCCACACCTGAGAAACCTCTCTCACTAGAACAGTAGAAATTAAAAGTTGTCACACTGGGAGAGTTAAAAGCTCTAATCAAAAGATGCGCAACTGAAGAGTGCAATTGAAGAGTTGATTTGCAAAAACAGATAACTCCATTCTTGTAGATTTTCAGAAAACTCATTTTTTTGTTGTTTGCTTGAGATAATATCAATCAAACTGAAGCTGAGTGGATTTGACTCAGTAGAAATGACATGACAAAAATAGAGATAACTTCTGATATTGTCTCAGGTAGATGATGGAAAAGTGGGTTTTCTGAAGGTTTGTGAAGATGGAGTTATCTGTTTTTGCAAATCAACTCTTCAATTGCAACTCCTAAACTGGATTTTATTGTGTGCATCTAAAGCCTCCTGTTTTTCAAATGCATTTTGCTTTTGTCTAGTGTTACTGGTGTCATGTTTGATTTTATAATATTTATAGCCTTATAATGGTGTGCCTTCTTGGCCTAGAAAAAGAGATTTTGATCTTAAGGGACTTCCTGGTTGAATAAAATAAAATAAAATAAAAACAATAATATTAAAAAAAACATTTGCATGCTGCTTTTATATGTGTGTTCAGTGTCAGCTTTGTTTATTTTAGACATGATAACACTTCAGCCTTACATTTGATTTTGCAAACACTCTGTCAAATGGGAACTATGGGTCAGAAAAGTTGTTAAATGTTCGAGTGTGAGGATGGATGTGCTTCTGATTCGTGTTACTGAGTGTTCCTGTATGCGCTGCTGAATAACCTTGAGCTGATTGATTTTCCTTCCTACAATGTGCAGAGGAATAAAGTGCAGCGCGTGTTGTCTGTAGGGTCGTTGCCATGGTGACCCGAGCTGCCCCAGCAGCCCTGAGCAGGTACCCTTGTTGGAAACAGCTAACAGAAATGCGGTAGTTGGTTTGAGTTTATGGCCACAGAAATGGACTTACCAGCTTCATATTACGGGAAACTTGATAAAAGAAACCCAGTTATTTTAGCTTTCAAACGAGACATTAACGCGTTTGTAGCACTGATGAGACAAGTAGCTTCTTCCACCGAGCAGGACAGCGGCTCTTATGCTAAAGGGTAAGACAGTCAAAGTTATGGTAACGATAGCTTAGCTTAATGCAGCGTGTTTCCCAATTGTTCTATTTCATGTTACGTCAAAAAAAAATTCGTATATTGAGCTATTAATTATCAGTGTGTCTACGTTTTGGACCATTAACAGTAGCAAACAGGTAATACAAGTCTCTACTTTTGACTCCAGGTACTTTACTAACTAAAATATTGGTGTAGGCCTCAATTTCGACACAGTAAGGTTAACTAAAGAAGTACTGAGATTTCGCATTTCCATCACAGAAGGTAATGAGACAACTTTGTTTGCAAGTGAAACAGTTACAGTCCAGTATGCAAGCAGACTTGCTAAATATTATTTTCTAAGTTAGTGATACAGTGCCATATACCAACTTTGAAACTTATTTCATATTACATGTATAGCTGTGACTTTTATGTGTGTTTTTATTTTTGGCAGACTGCTGATAAAATTCATTTAAAAGTGACCCCCTTTTTAATATGATTCTCATTTTAAAGGATTAAAGTCCTTGTGGAGATATGGAAGAAGTACAAGCACCGGCTGCCGTCAAAGTTATACCAGGAGCATATGTTGCAGATTGCAGATTTGCTTTTTGAAGTAAAGGTACGTGACCCTAGATAATGTCTTGCTAATATTTCGATTCCAAAAGCTGCTGCAGATGGCTTTTTTCTAACTACACTTCATCAAATATTAAGTCAATCACTACTTAATTTTATTAGTCAGAGTATTCAGAGTAGTGGAAGGAGCCCAGCAGGGGATTAACTGGTTTATTCTGTATTAACAGCCTTAATTTTTTTTTGCTACTCCTTTCCTCTTTGCTGTTCTTTTTACCTGCAAAACTATTTGCAGCAGGTAGCCAAGGTGTCTTGCACAACACACACTCACAATTGCCATTTAATCTTTCTTCTCTCCATTGTTTGTAGTTGTACCAGCTGGCTCTGTGGCAGGGCTACAGTCTCCACCTGTTGGAGTTCAGCGCAGTGAAAATAACTGAAATCACAGATGTGGACCACTTAATGGCATGTTTTTTCCCTGAAGGTGTTGATACAGACCAACATACCTTCACCATGAAGGTAGACTGTGCAATTTGAGCTTGTGTACTGTGCGTCTTTGTGTGCAAAATGTTATGGTATGACTGGTTGTAGGCTATGATTGTTGCGCTTTGTTGTTTCATGTTACAAAGAAGTCTTGACGTATGGAAAAAGGTCATATTTTATGGTGGTTGTACCAGAGCCTTGTGTTTGTGTCTGTCCGCAGATTCGTGCAATGCACGGCTGTGCCCTGTGTCTATTTGAGCAGGAAAAAAAGCACAACATCCTCAGCCAGAAGGGACTTTGCAAATTGCTGCGGGTGCTGAACTTCATTAGGATCATAATGAAGGCTTTTCAGCGACATGAACACCTCCACTGGCAAATATACAATGGTATAGTAGCACAATTTATATAATTTAAAAAGAGCTTAGAAGAGCTTTGCTTTTCCTTTGACTTTGAGTTAGTAGTGCGAGATTATTTATCCATTGTTTAAAATGAAGTGAAACATTATAAGATTCTGCTGTAGAACTAGCCTCCTTACTGTATGTCGTTCTCTTTATCCTTCTCATCTTATCCAGGTGCATTACACATTTACACCATCTGCCGTTTCTTGATGACCAAGAAGTACAGTGCACAGGTATTTTTAGATAAATGTAACATAAATACAGTGTTTCTTGATTGAACTGTTATATATAGATGCCAATTCATCTTGCCAAAAGCCTTTTCCAAAAAAAAAAAAGTATTTTTATCCATATTTTTATACTCTCAAAAAGGAAAGGCAAAATGAAAGAGGTGAAACACTTTCAAACGGTCAAAAGACTTTCTTTTGATGATAGAGATCTACAACAACATAAATATTTAAACCACCTAATGCTGATTGTGCTAATTGTGACTGCAAAAGTACGTGTTTAAAACGTGATTTTTCTTTGATTCACTCTCTTCAGATTGGTTAACATGCGACTCTTCACTGAGTGGTATTCTTGCATAATAAATTAAAGGTGTGAGTTATAATGTGTTTATATAATAAGCATCTGTGTCACTTTTTTGATGCCTTTTGCCACATTTTATGATCCTATTCAGGCACTGGAGTACCTTCTCTGGGCAAGCATCAGTTTAGAATTGTCCATCCCTCTGATGACAGCTAAGTATCTGCCGTTTATCGTCACACTCTACTGTGCCGTGTGCCACTGTTACTATGACAACCAGGCTGAGGTGCAAGCAGAGGTGAAAGACGTCTGGTGCATCTAGACACCTACAAACACACAATCATTGACACATGATATTGGCAGTCTGATATAACAAGTTATAAATACTAACTGTCACCTGTTTTTTGATCTGTCTGCAGTTTTTTTGTTGGCCAATCTGCTGTTAATTTACTGTAAAGAAGGGCTTTCTATAAATGTATGGTTTGATATTTTTTTGTCTGTTGTACTAAGATATTACTGTTCCAAACACAGGCTAAAAAAATCTTTCTCATGCTTGGCTATGGTAAAACAAAACACAGATGGCATATTTATTGTACATAGGAATTTATGGACATTAAAAAAAATGAATTAATCTAATGAAATCACACAGAAAGGTTCTTAGATTGAGAATGAATTATTCTGAAAGTGTGACTCCCCCTTTGTGGGTTTGCTTGTGTGTCCTCAAATGCTTTCAGAAATTTGCCAGAAGAGCCCTTGGAAAAATCAATGAGTTAGCAAAGCTGGAGTTGCAGAGTCAAGTTCCTGCCACCAGAGAGACTCAGAGAGCTTACAAAGAAGCCTCTATCAAGGCAAGAGACTCCAGTCATTGAAATATGCTCTTAATATGGTCACTGTAATTAGATGTTGCAGAGTTAAGATAACCTCTTATCGCTACTGTGTTTCACATTTATTTCATGCAAATATGAAGTCATGACAGCCTACATACTGAATCAGTTAAAGGTCATTTGAAGTCCAGTCCACACTGTCCAAACATGAGAGGTCATGTTTCTTTTTTTCTCAGTTACTTTGCGTTACAAAGTTTCTCAGTGTAAATATTTCTATGTATAAGATTGTAGCCGTTTCATGAATTGAATGGTCACCGCTGTTTATATGCACACAGGCAAGATGAATTACTTTTCTTGTGACCTTTCCTAGACTTTACAGTGTTAATGTTTTGCCTTTACATTGTTGATGGTGACTCAGACCTTTTTTTTTCTCCAGCTGGCTGCTATGATATTCAAGCAAGCAGTGTTCAATGGCAGAAAGAAACCCAAAGCCAGATTCAGAATGGAAATAAAAAACACCCCAAGGGACATACCCAATGTAATATTTTCAACAATATTCTCATGTTTGGTGTTATAGCTCATCTTTAAGTGTACTGTCAATTTAAGAGGATGCTCAATATAGAAGACAAACATTGGTTACTCCAGTTAACTCATTTTATATTTCCTTTAATTGATAAAGAGTTGTACTCTCGTTGGATTTTGGATCAATTACATTTTTACAATTTCTGTTTATTCTTGCACCTGATATTTTCCACCTGTGACATCTTATTGCAGATGCAGAGGTCTCTGAAAGAAATCTTTGTTTTGATTATTTAAGCATAAATCTGTTTGCTTAGATAAATGTTTTTGGTGATTTAATGTTGGTCTTGTGAGATTACCTGAAATTGTATTCCTGTCTGTTTTTCCTTTAGGCGCCATTGCCTTGTACTCCAACAGAGCGCTTACTTCTAGACCTGTTTGACAGCAGGGCAGGACAGTTTTTAGGTATTTTGGAGGCACTTTGGGACAGCACCACACGGCCACTACAGATGAGGATGCCAGATGACCCAGAAAAGCAGGAGGTGTTCTCGGAACTCCTGTCTGCTGGCATCAGTATATTATCTGGTTAGTAAAACAAACCCATAACAGAAAATGCACTGCAGTGATTATAGTAAGAAGACAAATTAAGAGGAAATCTACAGGTGCTGCAAATGTTTTGTAATGCTTGAAATGTAGCTGAGTTTTTAAGGTGAGGAATTCTGAGAGTAACATGATTGTATGTTCATGTGAAGGATTGACAAGTACTGGTGAGAAAAGGTGTGATGATCCCCAATGCCTGTCTCCTGTTGTACTGACACCAACATCAACTCTACTCTCTTTAGCTATTATGGGTAAGTCACTGTTTCTTTTTTTTTTTTCATATTGCATTAGTCACGTACAGCTGTTTATCCTGTCTTGCAATGTGTTTGTTTTGTGAAGGGGTTTAGAAATCAGTGTGAAGCAATGCGATGTGTTGTGTTACTAGGAGAAAATAAAGTACCCATCATGTCGGCTGTGAGGTTCATCAAGCTGTCGTTTCAATACAAACAGCGAGACGTGTTCACTGAATTTGCCAGAGAAATGCAGCAGGTTTTGTCAGTGAGTAGCACACAAGCAATTGTAATTCTCATTACTCAGAAAAGTGAAATACGTTCAGTTAGTGTTTCACTTTTGCTCTGGTGTTTCCAGTTGGAGAGTGTTCTGCGTTTCTGAATGATATTAAAATTGATTTTCAATGTCTTTTTCTTTGTCAGGGTGTGGAAGGGCAGTCCTTCAGGAAGGCAGAGCGAGAACTTGCCTTACTTGACAGTTTCAACGTTCTGCTGTCTTCCCAGAGGAGCCGACCAAGACAGGACAACATCAAACATGGTAACAAAGTAAAACTGTGCCACATATGGACTGATTTAGATCTTTAGGCCTCCAAACTTTGCTGTGGATAAATGGATTACTGAAAAGCAGGTTTCGTTGATTAAGGGAGAGAATCTTGTTGGCTATGTATTGCTAGTATCAAAACAGATTTGTAGCAATTGCCTCAAAGAGAAAATGTCAGAAAATAAATACATTAATAGCACCACTGGTTTTTATTTGATTGTTTTTCTAAGGTTTTGTCACATTTGTGAGTATATTAACAGAGTTGGTTATTGCTGAATATAAGCTTCTATTCTTCTCTCATGTTTTTGTCTTATTATACACATAGCATTTAGAAGTTGGTAATCAGGCACTTAACAGTTGGTTGTAGTGAGTTGAATGCTTCACAAAGTATTTAATTACAGCAATACCTGCATTATAATGTTTCCACAGACAGACCAAAGTCCTCATTCTTCAAGAGTGATGAGCTCACCAGTCTGGTAGACGTCTTGCACAAGTCTGTCTGTGGATCTGCTCTGGTAAGTTTCTATGTTGTGTGTGTGTGTGTTTGTGTTGTAATTGAAGGATTAGTGATTAGGGATGCTTATTTATATATTGTACATACTGCGTGTGTTTTATCTGTTTAGGATGTGCAGCCAGATGGGGACCTGGTTTTGGATATTGTGCTATTTGTGTGGAGTAGGATGAAGGTGGTGAGGCAGAAGAATCAGCTGCAAACCTCAAAGTTTGCACACTACCGACAGAAGGTAGATGATAATTACATATCATGTATGTATAAAGGTAAACAATGCTGCTGGTTAGGTTTATTATTATCAAATGTAAGGCTGTTACTTATATCATCTACACTATGCATTTGCAATTTTTAGAATGTATTGTAACATTGATTTTAATAAAATAGAAATGAATTTTCACTCTTCTGTTCATTTGTATTTGTTACTATTTGTGAACATGCAGTGGGTGTGGTGCTTGTCGAAGCTGTGTGAGGTGGCCTTTGCTTGTGACCTGGCAACAGTTGACTGTATATTGACTGCAGAGATGATTCACACACTGGGGATGCTGCTAGAGAGTACAGATGAACATTTAAATCACACACAGTGGCAAGGTGAGGAATTATTTTCTGCCAGTTACCTTCTTTCAGTGTGTGGGACAACTGAAATTCTTCAGTTTTGTACTTCTTGATTGTGAACAATCACAAACATGCACACAATATGTTTTCCATACCACACCTACCGATGACACTAGTCTCATGTCTTGTGTTTAGCAGGTCAAATAGACCGTTTTGATGCAAAGCTAAGCTCTTTCTCTCTTCCTGAGGTATGTAAATGAATTAACTATCTATACATGGTCGTAAATGATAATTCTGTATATTACATTGTGAAGTATAAATGTGATGAAAGAAGCAACTACAACATGTTTGGGTTTTTTTTGTCTGGTTTCAGAGTTCAAGTACAGAGTTGCTTCAGAAGGTGTGTGAGGTGGTGAGGAAGGGTCTTGGAGCTTTGGCAAGGGGTGCAGCTACACTACTGCCCCAAGACTGCTCAGCAGTCACTGATTCTGCCTTCATGCAGGTAAGTAGTTAACCTGTCCAACATTCATGTAGAAGACCCTAAAAGTTCAGTCTATTATTCAATCATTTCATCTCAGGACTGAATTGTCAGAGTGGATCTTATCAAAAACATAACTGGATTTCCTCTTGTTCTGACAGAAATGTAGTCTCCTCAATGCACCAGCTCCTTTCATATCTCCAACATCACCAGAAGAAGAAAATGAAGAAGATGAAATAAGTGTGAAGGAAAAAGAAGAAATGGAAGCTAAGACAGAATCAGATTTTGAAGGCAGTCAGCAGACTCAGTCCACTCGCACGTTTCTGCTTGCCAGAGACCTTCATTTAGAGTTAGACATCATCCACCACAGGGCTTCTCTCAAGTTACTGATGCTAAATGCAGGTTAGACTCACCGATACACTGACAGATCCACTCATGAATTATTTTTGAGAAATGATTCTTCTGTGGCTTTTATATACAATTTTAAAAATCAATTTTATATCAGTAGAGATGGTGAAATTTCCCAAGCCTCCACTTGCTGTTTTGTAAACAGAAGTTTAAATATTTGACAATAAATAAATGGTCGAAAAGAGCATTGGTTTAAAAATGATATGTCTGCCCATAAGTTATGCTTAATTGTGGACACAAACAGTGGTTCTCAATATGGTGGTTTGTCCTGAGACTTTCTGTGTTGTGGGTAGTTACCGAGTCTGAACTGCTGAATCGGATCAAGAAGAACAAGGTGTCCAAAGCTCTATTCCTGATCCAGAAGGCCTTGCTGGTGTTCAGTAACATGGAGCCAAATAGCAGCAGCAAAACCGAAAGTCTACTAAAGGTGACACAAGCATTCACATTTCTTAGATACACTTAGACTTAGCATGTAATGAAAAATAAATAATGACACTATGTAAAATAGCAATATCTGCAAATGCATGTGTTGTGTATTTGTTTGAAAACAGACACGAAATATGCTTTATTATAATTAAGATTATTGTTTTACAAATACTGTATAACATATCTACATTAAGCTGGTGTCCTGGTTAGAACACTTAACTTAAAACTTATAGCTACAACTAATATTTATTTTCTGGTCTCCAAAACACCAGAAATTGGACACCGAATGCCCATTACAGGATTCTAAATGACAAACTGGGGTCATTAAATGCCTTGTTTTGTTCAAAACCCCCAAATATTTTACTAACTAATGTAAAATTGCATAATCACTCAAATTGATTAATCACTTATCATAGTATTTGCTGGAATTTAGCAAGAATAAATACTGTCTTATTGCTGGAGGTATCTCTTGGGGAATGTAGCCACATTCTAACATTTACTGTTGACTGAAGCGATCTTTTAGGAAATTTCATGAATATTTAACTGGTTCGTCACCGTGTTCTTGATAGGAGGCTTCCACCTTAATAGAAAAAGCAGGGATGGAGGAGAGAAGAGTGTATATGTCCACCATTCCCAGGACTCCAGCTAAAAGTAAAGACAAAGTAATGAAGGTGGAGAAAAATCCTCCCCCTCCTCCGATCCTACTCTCTCGCACTGACCACTCCTTCACCTTTGTCCCAGCGCCTTATAACTTGGAGGAACAAGTGAGATTTGCTTTTACTTATTCCATTAACTTGCTAATCTAAGCATGAACAAATAATTCACTCAAGCTCAACACTTTTCACCTTTCTCTTTTCACTTTTTTTCTAGGTGTGCTGGTACCAGCTTTGCGGTCGAGTAGCTGAGGGCTGGAACTTGAAAGTCCGCCTAGGAGACTTCAGCCTGCCAGGAACTGGACATATGGTACAGTGTTTTTCTTTCACAGAAGAGCATCAGGTCTAGTGAAGCACATTTTTGCGACCATTATTTGTCTCAGTGTATATGATTTAAGGGTGACTTTATTTCTAGGTACCAGCAGTATATGGAGAGTGTGTGCTGAGGGTGGAAGGGCTGGAGCCCAACCAGAAGTATGTGTTTGCTGTTGCAGCCTACAACAGTGAGGGCGAGCTACTGGGCAGTACTATAGGGGGGACAACATTACCACTGCTGGCATCCCTGCCCGTACCTCTCCTCTCTGCATGGGCTCACTTGGCTCAGGTACACATCATACTAGTCCAAACTCGTACCAGAGAAAAGACAGCATGATTCAAGCAGCTTTCTTCACTTCTTCCTCAGGTGGCATTTCAAACAGAGCAATATGCCATTGCAAAGAGAGCCTGCAGTGAACTGTGGAGCCACTATACTTACCCCGACTGTGGGTCACAGACCACACATGATAGACTTGCTAGCACAGGGTAAGGAGGCAAATGCATACACTTCACACAAGTCAAGCCATTGAATTTGTTTTTTATTTGCATTTACTTATCTCCTTCTACTCTGTCCACATTCATCATGCTGAAGGCTGCGTGCACAAGCCCTGCATTGCTCCTCTCCTCACCTATGTCAGTTGTTCCTCACTTCCATCTTCATTGAGACAGAGATCAACATACACCAGGGATCGCTCTATTGTGACTCACTGAGTGACAATGGACCATTCATCTGGGAACAGGTAAAGAAATGACTGGGACAGGGAAGTCTGTAAGTACAGTAAGTAAGCACTTGTGCTGATGTGAACAGAAATTATATCACAAATAAATGAGTTCATGTCTATCTGCAGGAAGCCAGACTGGCAGAATGCGAGCGCATGCTGGTGGCCGTGGACTTGGCGATGTGTTTGAATGATGGTAGTGGTGCTGTGCAAGCTGTAGTTAGTTGCTATGGCCTCTTGGCACCCCTGATCTTCCATCAGATCACTTGTGACCCTGTGGTACAAGTATGTAGAACTGAATCTGTGCAAGTCTTAACATTCTAACATAATACACACTGTAGATCATTCCTAACTATGTGTTTCTGTTCTAATGTTCAGGTACTACAAAAATGCCTAATCGTTTTGGAGGAGAATTCAGGTCTTCTCAAACAAAAATGGGCCGGAAACACTGCGGAGTCATTTATTTACATGATAGCTTGCATCACCTACTATCTGTTGAAGGTGTGTATGTGTTTGTGTTTATATACAGTTTATACTGTTTCGGTGTGTGCTAATTCTTTATTATTTTTGTAGTAACAAAAAATCGCTTCTGCAGAGCATAAGATTTTGTTGAAGCATTACATTTAAAAACAGCTGCAATTGTCCACTGAATGATACAGGTCTTATATTTACCAGCTTATTTTGAGGAATCTTCCCTGATAATTACCTAAAAAGTAGCTGGTATTTACCTATTAATAACTAAGATATTAATTAAACAAAACACCTGTGTGATTTGGGACTAAAGACAAGGGATGTGGAGGAAGTTATTTGATGTCCCCTTGTTGTATTCAAGTTGATAGGAAATAAATGAAAAATAGTTTTCAGTGTCAATTTATGTGATCAAGACTTAATAAAAAATTGTAATTTTATTTGCTTAGGATTGCCCCATATTGACCTGGTCATCTTTAAATAATTTAATTGACATTGTGTTGTATATTGTTTGAACTGCATGTTCACCTGTAGTTTCATTGGACTTAATGCTGAATACCAGCTAATGTTTAGTAAGTTTTGAGGAAAGTTTCCTTGAAATTTGCTGGAGAATACCGGGCCTATATATACATAATTCAAAGACATGACATTCACCCTATAATACACCACAGAGCCCACAGCAGAAATTACTTCAGTACATTTTACTACCACGTTACATAGAACTTATCACAGTTGGTACGCATTTATGCACCTTATTTTTGTATTTATTTATTATTTTGTGCTCACAGAAGTCCTATGCAAAATCATTTGTGACTATTTCATTTCTCATGACAGACTTTACGTGTGCTCGGGAAGCATCAGATGGCTGATGTGTTCATGGACTTGGGTCACAAGCTGCTCCAGGAGGTCTGTGACGCCCAGCAGCAAATAAGTAGACTTGCCAACCAAACTGCGGGTTTACGAAACAGTGGAAAAGTGTGTATTTATTTCATGATTCCATGATCACTCTTATTTTTTACACTTTTCTAATTTTGTAAACTGTGTGTATGTGTGTGTGTGTGTGTGTGTGTGTGTGTGTGTCTCGTCTAAGACAATAAGTCATGCTGCAGTGAAGGGTGAAATGAAGATTAATCTTCAGTTAAAGGCACTGCAAAGGAAAAACAAGAAAGGAGTCATAGCGGAAGTACCTCTCACCACAGACAATGGTAATACACAGACACACACTGGTCGCATTACTTTTTTTTTTTTTTTTTTTTTAATTCAGGCATCTTAAGAATTAAGGCTTGTATATAGCAAAAAATTTAATTTTTTTTTTGTAAAAAAAACTTTCATTTCAGTGCTTTTGGCAACACAAGAAGCCAGTGCATTCTCCAAATGACATAATGCTCATCCAGTCAAAGAATAGTTTTTAGAAATATGTTGCATGTATCTGATCTTTTTTAGTCTGGTCTGTAATAAAACATAGTGAAGTTATTTGCCAAAACAACCATAGACATGTAGCACATCTCTCTTTATAATGCTAAAATAATTGAGTGCATTCAGTTTGAGTCCTGAGATGAATATTTTCTGTGAACAATGAAATAACTACTTAAAGCATAAAAAATATATTGCAGTACACATCAGTTCAATGAGTGTTTTTTTCTAAGCTTCATACTGAATACAGCTGTCTTTATTTACAGAGATTCCATCGCCATTGACTGGCTGCAAGGATCCCACCATACTGTATGATCTGATCTTCAGCAGCACATTAACAGATGCTTATCAAGAAGGTAAGCAACATACCCTCGTGTGCTTCTTTTAATGAATGATTGGTCTTGTTTATTAACACCTTTGTTTTTGTGTGTTCTTTTCAGTGATTAAGCTCAGGAACATGGAGTATTTTACTGAATTTGCAGCACTACTACTCCAAAGAACCACGGAAGAAGGCCACGTCGACCTTGTGTTGAACTGGGGACAAACTATGTTTGAATTACTTTCCAGGTATCCCTTAATTATACCCCTTTTAATGATTTGAAAAAAAGAAATGACTACATTTGGGATTTAAATTTTTATTTCTTGATTATTGTGTTTCATTGTTGATCATTATTGTTTCATACCAAAATTCATACTGCTATAATCAAAATGTTACACAAGTCACTATCTGCCTCGTTATTGTAGAAAGTAGTCGTTTTCTCCTCACCTTTAAGACTGCATGTGAATGTTCCTGTTTGTAAGGCATGACAAGGCGATGCGATCAACAAAATATGTGGAAGAAAACAGGCAGAGTAAAACAAAAAGTAATATTCAGGCTTCGAAGAAAAATGAAACACCGCAGGTAAACAAAAATAAATGTACGCATACATGTAGGTACATAATGGCTTAGTTTATCTTAAACATTTGTGCTATGTTAAATATGTGCAAGTTACCACTGCTGTAATGTACATTTCATTGCATTTTGCAGCAAATAATATTTGAACTACTTGCTGCTTTGTTTTAAAATGAAACACATACCCAGTACTGCTTTTTAAAACAGAACAAGAACATGCCTTCACTAGATGAAAGAAGAAAGAAACTGAAGCAGACAATGCCACGCAGCATGCTTCAGAAAGTGAAAAGTAACAGGTACAGTTACGTGTTTATCTGTTTGTTGGGGATGCCAAGTGTTGGTATGTAATTATATGTGTAGATTCTCACATGTGCACTGGACTTCTTTCGGTACGTGTATGCAGGGAGATGCAGGCTGTGGAGAACCTGCTAGCCATGATGTCGTCTATGGTGCAGCGGCAGAAGAAGCAGCTTCAGCTGAGGAGCATGTGCTGTGGAGAGAGAGTGTGGAGAACTCACCTGAACTACCTCATGGCTCAGGCACATATAGCAGTGTTTTATCAAGGTCTGGACCAGATCCATGGAGGAGCCCTGCAGCACAGGTTTGCACACTTCACCTTTTCTGTATTATTCTATGAACTGTTGATTCACCTGTGATAATAAGCAGCCCAAGAGGTCACAGCAAGTGCATGTGAACACTAAGGGACATGATTTGCTGATTTGTCCTAAGCGTGACTGGCTGTCATGTTCCTTTTGTTATCTGCTGTGAGATACTGTGATGAAGTATTTTTACATAAAGTTCCTAATTGATTACTGTAAAAATAAGGACATGTCTGCATATGCTGCATAATTATGTTTGGAATTTTATATACTGCTTGTGCTTTGCTCAGGTACAGCCAGTTTAATCCCTTGGTGTTTTCTCTGGCCTACTCTGGCACCCTGGTGCAGAGGAATTCGCACAAACAGCAGTCTTCTAAACATGAGGTTGTCTTGGAGAGCAACTCCTCACACTCTGGTGTCCAGGATTATGTGACAAATGCACACAAAGACTGGAACAAAAAGGAGGGTGAGGAAAGTGGCACTCTAAAAATTTTTTGGGAAAAACTATTGGGTATTGTGTCTTTTATCACTTGTCTGAACCTTCTATCCAGCAGTCCAAGTTGAAGACTGTACCACAGAGGAGAGCTGTGAGGAGGGAGAAGGCTGCTCTCTAACTGTGGAAAAGCAAATGGAGACACAGCGATGCACTGCTGCCTTTCTCTTGGAATCCCTTAACAAAGCTGCTGTACATCTTCGGAGAGCCATGGTACTGTAGAAGAATCAATGGATATACACTTACACATAAGTACATTTCACATGACATGCAGAAAAAGTCAGTCTTTTTGTTTCACTGTATGAAAACCACAAATCTTTCTCTTAGTGTGCATATTCTGAAGTGTGCAACATGTTGTATGTGTGCTTTTCATTTTACTTTGTATTGTTTGTGTACAATATGAAATGAAATGAAATGAAATGAAAAAAAAAAAAAAATAAATATTGTGTTATACTTGTCTATTTTTAATCTTTCCAAGGTGTTAGCCCATCGTGGCGGCCACTGGACCACTTTGCAGTATGTGTGTCAGACTATGTGGGACCAAAGTTGCAGAATCACTGTCCTAGTCCAGATGGATGCGCAGCCTGAAACTCCCTCCCCCATCACAGCAGACCAGCTGCACACCATCTTCACTCCGCTACTGATGCTGGCTGCTGACCTCATTATGGATATGTTGAACAAACTAGGGGTCAGTGTCACATGCAGCTATTTACACATGTAGCTGCTCGTCAAAAGCTCACAACATTTTACGAACAAAACTTCTACATTGCAAAATGGGTGGAGATGTTTAGGCACCTAGCGCTGTGGCTCCCATAGTTTACAACTTGTCGTATGAGCAATAACAAATTTGCAGCCACAAAATGAAGACAGAGTAATGTCTGTGACATTCATTTTTGTCTTTTTTGTAACCAGCTGTGGAGTTTGTATGACAGTGACTTGACCGAGGAGGAACTTGAGTCCAGTCTCCACTTCACAGCGCCACTAGACGACAGCACCCAGGTGGACATGCGTTGGATTCGCACATTGGTGTTGCACACTCTGGAGCAGCTCCATGATAGTGGCAAATGGGAAAACCTCGCCCACTTTGCCTTACTTTTCAACTCATACACACGGTGAATAAGACAGATTTTGATTAGAAGCATTTAGAAGAGAGAGGGATTAGCAAATATTAGTGGTAATTTCTTATTAAAACAGGGAATCTGAGTGGAGCTTTTCAGTGTTGAGACTTAATTAGTTGCAAAGAGGAAGCATGAAACATATTACATTAAAGAAAACTCAACAACAAAGCATACAGAAATCATATATGTGTTAAATGAATACTGTGGATTTTTAAACAGATCTCTTTTATGACCTAGGCATTATTTTCCCGACACATCCAAAAAAACATTATTAATCCAGGGCACCATCCAAGAGTACGTGTCCATGGTTTTGTATGTGTGTTCTCATTTAACATGAATTAAATAAGGGAGCTTTGGTCTTTTTGACATAAGAGCATGGATGAGCAAACATTTGAACCTCTGCCTCCAGTGATAAGTGATATACTTGAACACATCCAGAAGGAAAATGAGCTTTTTCTGTGATTTATTTACAAAAAATAGCAGCAAATGTAATCCTCTCTGGAAAAAGTGTGGCCTCAAAGGATAGTATTGCCCTCTTTTTCAGAAATAGCTTCATGTAAGAATTTGCATATTTATCCACCAGTGTCTGACATTGGCTTGCTTTGTTTGTCCACATACATCAAAATGTTAGCAAATTCCACAGTGTGTCCTTCTATTTTTTCTGTCTTTCTCAGGGAACGTTACTCCTTGATTGTAACTCCTCTGCTAGTTCATGCTCAGAGAAGACTGCTTGAAAGAATTGGTACTTTCGGGGGACCTGCAGTCCCACAACCACACCATGTCAAGACACTGAAGGCCACTGGCAAGGAGGTAGCATGTACCCTCACAGAAGTATGATTAGGCATTGTATGATACTACAGTAAAAACCAAAATGTAACTAGGGAAAACCATGTCAGTACAACTGTTCTATACTTTTGAGTTCTGTTCAAGACAGAAGAGAAACTTATTCATGCTTGTTAGTTATGTCCTGGTCAAAATGCAGTAACTGCTACATTAGTGTCTTTTGTGTAAGCTTATGCATTGTTTAAATTGTACTGTATCTATATGTATGTGATGCTTTGTTTTATGCCTTTCAGGTAACTTACAGAAGTTATGCAGGCTGCCAGCTGCTCAGTGGGTGGACCCCTCAGTCTGCACAGCAAGTTCCTATTCACAAAAAAGCAGTACCTAAAAACTCCAAACATCGAGAAGCAGCTGCACTCAAAGGTTTGAACAGCCAGACAGCTTCAGTTGTGCAAACTAAAATATTTAACAGATTTGGTCCCACAAATAATTGATTGTATGCAACAGTAAATTGGGACAGCTGCCCACCAAATATCATAATATAGCATAAGAATGGTAGATGGAATAGCAACTACAAGCTACTGGGTTTTAAATTGTGCAAACTTGCCAAAATGTTACTTAGAATAAAAGCACAGAGGCCGAATACATGTGGATAATTTGTGTTTGATGTAAATGTTTTCATTTGTACATGTCATGTGTCTAAGGTGCAGAGATAGAATGCTCCATGTCCCTTGTGTGCGTTCCTCTGGATGTGGAAGACTCACTGAGCTGTTATCATCAAGCTCTTGAGAAAAGACCTCATTCTCTTCACGTCTTCCAGCATAGTCGCTCATTACTTTGTCTGCTTCTGGCACACACACAGCCCTGTGAGTTTAGTGCTGCTTGAGTAACACACACTCTCTCTCATAGAAAACCTGTTTAAAACTTGTACTGTTTTCTCTGCTTGTTCCCATCTTGAGGCTTTATGGCACAGTTGCAGCCCTGTCGCAGCAGAAGTCTCAGTCATTCGGCAAGCCTGGTGGATTTCAGGCCCTTTGTTATACCCACTCCGAATATCCAGCCTTCTGATCTGTCTGAGGAGGACTACAGTACTCCAAATGCCATCTACAGCCTTCCTATCAGCCCTGACCACATGCCGACTGTCACTGCTTCATACTCCATTTCCATAGGTAAGAACACAAAATGCATTCAAAGCACCCAGAGAGACTTTTATAGCACACTTTACGTGAACAAGTTTTGTCAAATTGTCAATAGGTTAAAGGCTGAACACTGGAATGTTTTGCAGAGAGTTGCAGCAGATTAAATGACAAGAGACAAGCATAGAATGAATTGTGGGTCTCAGAAATCTTATTGTCTCCTCCATGTTTATTCAACTTTTCTTCAGAGTATCTCCAGGCTAACAGTCATGACTCTCTAAGAGCTTTGGCACTGCATGAAATGGGAAACCTGCAGTTCTACAATGGAAACACACGGTACGTTATCTGTTTTATATGCATGCATGTGTGTGTGTGTGTGTGTTGAAGCAAGTCTTTTATTCTATGCCTTTACCAGCAGCTACGTAGCAAAGATATCTAAGTTGACCGTGTCAAGATTTTTCTTTTATTCTTGTAATAATACCATTCTTGCCTGTGTTTTATCTCCAGCGCGGCACACTCATGCTGGAGTAAAGCTGTAGATTGTGCCTTACACAGCTCAGGTGCTGTAAAGAAATGGGATGGCATGTCCTTTGGGAGTGGCTCCCTGCAACAAACCCTAAAACAGGCTGGCATTTGGGGATGTCTGCAGGCTTCTGTGCTCACTGCTAAGATAGCACAGTAGGTTACACTAAGGTTTAATATTGGTTTGGTGTATTTTTTTGTATATAAATATATGCCTTTAAATTGTACCTGTTCTTAAGAGATATGTTTTGATCTCCAGGTATATCTTAACTTCTGATATCAGTCAGCGGACCAAGTGCTGTCTCCTATCTGCTCACCTCTTTAAGGTAGTACTTCTAGAGGATGCTGATCTCTCTTCTTACAAACAGAGTGTGGTTTTTCCTTTTGTTGCCTAATTAACCATTTAGGAAATGACAGGAGATATTTTTGCTATCATGACTGGGATGCATTTTTAATTGTATTTACGTATGTATTTATTTTGACATGCTTGTGTGTATTTTGCTGATTTCCTTAGTGTGTGCTGTGTTGTTCCATGGCTCAACCTCAGGCCGACCTCCAGTATGTGTCCCACAGCATTGGAGATGAACTGCTCTCTGGAGTTGACCTTTTTTCTGAGCCCCACAGGGCTCCCCTTGGCGCCACTGTAACAAGTCTTAACTTTGTTTGCCACTGGCTTTTCACCACAGGCTACTACATTACGGTACCCACATAAACACTGTCCCCCTGCCCTCATTTTGAACTGCAATGCATAAGTTAAGTAACCGACTTAAAGTAAGGTTGTTTTTGTAATTCCAGCTGCTGCCCATACTAGCCCTTTACCTACATTTTGTGGGGACTGTGTGCCGAGATGTACAACGCACTGTTGAGGCCAAAATACTTAAGGTCTCAGTTTTTATAGTCTCATATACTTACATGTGAATGTTTTTCTCTCATGGTGGAGTTTTTAATCTGGATGTTTTTTTTTGTTTGTTTTTTTTTTGCAGATGCGTGTCCTTACTGAACTGTGTCTGTTCACTGAAGCTATGAAGGAGGCAGTTCAACTCACACAAGGAATAGGTGTCCTTCTGCCATATGGACATTACATCTCCAAAGCCAGTCTCCAAGTATGATTGTTTTTCTGAAGGGTCCCTTGCCAATTTGCCAATTTACACAAAGTCTTATATCTCACTTTTATTGACATGTTCTATTCTATTCTTTGTGTGTGTGTGTGTGTGTGTGTGTGTGCGCGCCTGCTACTGCTACTGCTGATCTTGAAACATTAGTCTACCTCTGCCAACTTTACACATCATTTGTTCCAGTGCTGCCTCTGCACAGAAATATTGCAAGAAACTTTTTTGTTCATGTATTCCATGATTTGTATTAACATTTTGTTTATTGTGCAGCCTGTGAAGACGTTCTACAGCAACAAATCTCTATTGGACAATGTGGAGGTATGTATTCTATAGGATTTCTGTAGCTCTCGGGGCATTTCATCAGTGTAATTCTGTCAGGATAATCTAGATGTAAAATGAAATCTCACAGTGGAAGAAGGTCATACAAATAATTTCTAAAAGGAAGACCCATGTTGCCATAGTTTATAGTATTCAGGAACATCCTTGGTCTACGACGTACAAAAAAATCACAGACATTTGCATACAAAAGCACCCTTCAAGCACAAGACAAAAAATGCTATGTGGATCTGTTCTCTGTCTTAATGATGCTCTTTTCGCTGTATGTTTTATACAACAACATATATGAAGTGTGGCTTAAGTAAGTTGAACCATAGTGTGGCTGTGCAAACCATGTGGTATACACTGACTAACGGTGAAGCAACCTCTGGTAGTTTCAGTCTGCTCAATTTATATACAATTTAATTAAATAATGTTGATTTACAGAATTAGTCTCTTTATTTAAATGCCACACTTCACACATTCATATAGATGCTCACTTAACTTGCCAACTAAAATGGTTTCTTCTGAATGGAATTTGTTTGTATGCGGTGCTTGTGTTTAGGTTTTGGAAGAACTTGTGAACTGTGATTTGGCTCCAGAGGTCCAGACTCTGTATGGACCCACACTGTGTGTCAGATTCAACCTAGCTCGTATTCAACTAGTCCTGGCACTGGCAGACTCCGTACATGGCCGTCCTATGCCAGGTCTGTATGCTGGTACTCGATCTCTCTGTTAATTATGTTGGTTTTATTACGTTTTGGGAGTGTTTTGAAGCAAATGTTTCTGCAGTTTATAAAACAGCATTATGGTAGAGCAATATAATATCAACTGACTGATAATGCATTTAGTTTGCTTAGGAACATGATCTTGTTCTGCTTTTTCCAGACCTTCAATAGTCAAGGGGTTTATGTGTCTTCTTGAGATAATTATGCTATTTATCTGCAAGGTTTATTATTTTGTGATTCATATAAAGGTCTTAAAGGTCGTTTTACATTTTCTGAGTCCATGTAATTCTTTTGCATAAACCCTGGACTATGAAATTCCACTATATTTGTCATTATTATCATAACATGTATGTAACATGATTTGTTTGCGTAGTAAGTGATTGCATACACTTCATTCACAACTAGTTTTATATTATTCTGAATGAGCCACTGTGGATCAAATATCTTTTTATGATCAAGTTGGAAATTTCTTTCAGTTTCTGCTGAAGAAGAGGCCAGCACAACAAGTTGTTTGGTGAACTCAGAACACCACGAGCAGGACAGCCTGGAGACTGAGGGCTCTTGCCTAAAGACAGCGAAACCAACAATTCTCTCTCTTGATACTGGGAAGGAGAAACTAACCCCAGAAAGAATTAAGGTAAGATCTAGTGGGGATTTTTAACTTGTTTGTCGTTGGGTTTTTCTGACATAATGAGAGAGAACTCCAACTCACATTTACAGCTGAAGCCAGAAGTTTACATGCACTGTTTAAAAAAACATATATCCTTTTTTTTTTTCCTCAGTCTGATTTATTTTAGATTTAAATCAAACTAAACTTTCCCTGTTTTAGGTCAGTTAGGATTACTAAAAATATGTCTATTTGCTAAATGATAGAATAATGAGAGAGAGAGAATTCTTTTTTCTTTTAATTATTCTGGCATTTAGAAAATAGAAATAATTTTGGTAATCCTAACTGATCTAAAACAAGTTTAGTCACATTTAATGTCAGATAGTGAAAAAAAAAGCTTATGTGTCTTTTTATACATTGTCTGTAAACTTCTGGTTTCAACTGTATATGTCTTTATTGCATCCATCTTTTCTCTTATATAGTCTTTTGGGTAAAGGAATATTTGTTGAATATGATTTTCTAAAGCCTGGCAGAAATTTTTAAAGCCCATGTAACTGAATAAAATACTGGAAAAGTATTGTTTAAAATAGTAATTAATATTTCTATCATTGTAGAAGTAACACTAAGGACAGAAACAGGTCTATAGTTATCAGAATCTGTCACATCGTATTTTTAACGGTAGGAATGACTACAGTGAATTGCATATCCTTGTGCAATACCCTGTTCTATACGAACAATCAGGGTTAAACAAGTTATAATGAGGTTAGCTGCAGAAATCTAGCCAAAATGTCAGAGACCCGGGAATTTACGACAGTCAAGTCAACACATTTTCAATTTTAAATGCTCAGTGCTACTTTGTATAGCACTCCAATTCTAGATTCAAAGCTAATCAATAGATTGTTGCTTTTGGGGCAAGTGTCAACAAGCTTTGGGACGACTTGACAAAAAACAAGTTACCATGATTTGCAGTAGATCTTTATTTGGTGTATCTATCATATGTATTTATTTTAGTGTACTCTCTGCATTTACCACTTACCTTAACATTAATGTACACAATTTTTTGTTCATAATATTTGTGCATATTTGTCATCTCCTGTGTTGTAGTTCCTTTTGCTAGAAGGAGCGTCCTCCTTGTTGCAATCCATTTCGCAGGAGCTCACATCTCATTCTGATAATCAAATGGAGAACCTGGAACAAACAATAGAATCCAATCTTCTAAAGGCAGACCTCTACCTACAACAAGGGCATGCTGCACTTAGGTACAACGACCTCATGCAAATCTTTGTGCATGTGTTTATATGCTTATGTTTGTACATCCCAAGTATGCTAAACATTTTAATGTTTTTCCTCAGCTCTGAGATGGCAATTTCATCTTTAGTATTGCTGCAGACATCACCTGTGATTGTAAGAGGATCCATACCTGGTTCTCAGAAACACGTACAGGAGTTATCACATGTCCGGGCTGGAAGTGAACAGGTAACATGTTTACATAAATTAGTTGTAGAATCAAAATTGTCAATTTTCTGAAGCACATGTGTTCGTGATCTGTGTACTATGTCAAAAACATTACAACACTGTGACCAAAAGAACCACTGGCAATAAAAAAGCAGACAATAACATAACAGTGGTGCCTTTAGGTATATTAGCGGCTGATATGTTATACAGTCAGTCTGTAATGTAAGATCTGTATATGACCACAGTGAACTAGTTGAATGCTCATTTGTTGTACATGGTGTGTATGTATGTATGTGTTTATGTGTGTTATATCCTGTCTAAAGGACACGAAAGATAACAGTGTGTCAGACACCCTGAATGGAGACTGTCCCAGAACTGTTGAGTCCAGTGAGAGAATTGGAGTATCTCTGTGGCTGCGCTGCCGCTTTGCTCTAGTCCACAGCCTGACTGCTGATGTACCTGGCACTGCTGCTCTTTTCCCAGGTCTGGTTATGTGTTTAGCTGCTCTGCCTCTATATCCTAAGGGATGTATTATAGGCTAAAAATATTTGTATAGTATCATATGGATTACAAACATCAAATGAAGTTAGTTATCTCCCCGCCTACCCAAACTACAACTAGGTGTATATTTGAAAAACTACATGGGACAGCTTTATGTTGTTCTTTGACATTTTCTCATATGTTGTCCAGAATTGCTAAGTAATCAAATCAATGGCTGCATATAGGTTAGTAAATTAACAATAGCAATAGTTATTACACATCAAATTTGTATGTATGTATGTTTTATATGCGTGTGTGTGTGTTTTATAGGTAAGAACATGAATGAGGAGGTAGCTCGGGTGTTGCAGGAGGGACTTGATGAATGTGTGCTATGGGGAGACCATGATATTCAAGCCCGACTGATGGTCGAAGGTGCGCAATTGGAAGCATCAAGAGGCAAGACTGATGACAGCATGGCAATGCTGCAGGTACACAACACACGCACGCATGCACGCATGCACGCATGCACGCACACACAACTTTTTTTTGGTTTGTTTTTGTGTCCTTATTTATGTTTGGATTTCTAGACTAGATGTGGTACCCCCCTTTATTTTTTTGTTTTGCAACATTTTCATTGTGGTCATTTATGAGCCCACTTAGTCTTTAACATCGCTCAAAGATATGGTATTTGTTTTTAATGTGTGATGTGATCACAAAATGAGTTAAATTCTTCCAACACAACCCCCCAATTTTCCTGGATGTGGCCATGCAATATAACTAATATTTCGTACATTCAGTTGTGTATAACTGTAATAGAACTGGTCGGAAGTTCAGCTGAATTTTAGTATGTTAAAGAACAGTAACATATTACACAGCTCCTTTCATACGTAATTTTCCCTTGTTACACAGTAAGGAAAAAAGCATGAGCTCGACTGTGATTTGACCATTTATAGAAATCCTTTCATGCATATTTTTTTTCTGTAGCAGACTAGATAAACTGTTCATTTGGCTAGCCAGGAGTCAGACATGAATCTTCTGATCTGTAGTCAAACGCGTTGTCCATTGCATCACAAGCCCATGGTCTCCCTGGTGGTTATAACATTATTGTTACATCATTGCACGACAACGAATTTAGTCTTTCAACTGGTAAGCCAGTGCAAAGAAAGTGATCAAATGACTAGTCAAACCATAAAGTAAGGGAGCTCAGAAGGAGCTCACCAGCTTGACCCAGAACTCAATCAATGGTTTTTCATGTGCACTTTTATTTTTAGATGTTGCGACATTTTTCCTTCCTTCTTGCTCCTTAAACATACTACCCATATCTTAGAAGTAAAAAAAAAATGCAATTGTGAAACATTTTTATATTTCTCTGAGTTATCCATTTTAATAACCTTTTCCTCTTGAGCAAAGTTTCCCGTTTTATGTGGGTGATCACAGAACGTAGCGAGCCTAACAACTGACAACAGTTGACAAAACAATTGAAAATCATCTATGGTATACCCATGATGTGTGTGCAATGTTTGGTCCCATTAGGAACCTTTTACACAACTCCTTTCATGCATAACAATCCTGCAATATACTGTAAATGCTGCAGACTGGATAAGCGAAAGTGACTGTTGAGCGAGCTAGGAGTCACACCTAGAAACTTCTAGCCTTACAGTTTCTTTGCTTTGGCGCAACAGCATAGCAGGATAACACATATTGGATTTTTATCGATAAGCCGGTGCTGAGAAAGTGATGAAATGACTGATCTAGCCAGAACGCACGGGGGCTCACGCAAGAAAATAAGGATGACTTGCGCCTGCGGAGAAAGATTTGAGAAGTCAAAGATGTCGAATTTAGTGGTTTTTCATGCAGGTACACTTGTAGTCTGGGGCGTTGCAGAATGTTCCCTTCTGTCTTGCACTGTCAACCTTGTAGCCAGAGCTCTGAAAAGTCAGCACTTAATGCAAAACACTCATGACTGTGTTGAGCCACGAGCCACCACACAATTACTAACACACCTTACGCACCATGACATTGCCCCACTGCACACGTCCCTGCACAGGATTCCAGGAGAAACAATACATGTATGAAAACAGATGCCCCGTGTGAGGCTCGAACTCACGACCTTCAGATTATGAGACTGACGCGCTGCCTACTGCGCCAACGAGGCCCAAAAACAGTTCAAAATGCCCATATGTTTTTCCTTCCGCTTTGTTGTGCCTTCTGCAGCTTTCGCCGTGCTTCTGTATATGTAGCGTCTGAAGCTAGGACAAGCAGGAAAGTCCCCAAGAAGGTTTTTGGAAACAGACTATGTCATGATCACAGTCAGTCTGTCAGCAAGTGCAACAACAGAGCAGCAGGTCTTTGTCTGCCGTTGACTGACAGCAGGACTGAGCTACACAAAGAGCACACAGGGCACGATATGCAGCGTGTGCTTCGGCTGTATTCACACAAAACTCACACCTTCCCACAGGGTTGTGCAGAGATGTGTCCATTTATATTTGTACACTAGAAAAAAACCAGTGTGAAACAATCGCAAAGTAAGTTTTAATGTCTCTGCTTTATTATGTCTCCGCTCCCTCAAATTATTCACTCTCTAACTTGCTTGACCACCGTCGTTCTTGCTGAATTTTGTGATCTTGATCTAATACATATTATAACTTTTATCAGCAACATAAGGATACGAAGTTTTGCAAAACTTGCCGTGATCCGGATTCGCTGCGGCCACAACGCAGAGTACTTACCACTATACGATCACGGCCTCTTGTTTGCTTGGGTGCTGTGCTGTTATGATGGCACGTTATGAACTCCCAATGCCAAACTTACTTGCATGTTTTGTGTGTGTGCTTCTCAAATGATGGGTGTTAAAACAGAGTCAAGCCTCCCTGGTGGTTTATCAAGCACTGAGGGGTGTGCTACGAAGCGACAGCTTTCTTTTCCTGGACTACGCAGAAAACATAGAAGGAAGACTTGAAATGTTGGAGACTGGATAAGCTCAAGGGTTTTTCAAGGTCACCAAGAGTCAATGCTACAATCTTCTGATACACAGTCAGACATATTGTCCATAGCAGCACTAGCCCTTCATGTCCAGCACTGCAATGTGATAGATATTGTCTTTTTCTGCAAAAGTGATCAAATGACTGGTGGAGCTGGGAAGAAAGGATACTCACACAGGAGGACATACCTGACTTGTGGCAGTGTGGTCCAGAACTCTGTCAAAACCAGCGGTTCCTCATGGATGT
>NW_007577863.1:3110-3687 GCF_000690725.1 Stegastes partitus | reverse complement strand
GAGCCTTCCTCTCAAATGCGAGGCAGGACTTCTTGAAACCTGTAATTGACTGCAAGCTGTTGGTGGATATAGGCACTTTGTAGCACGTGTTGAATAGACAGGAACCTACGACACGACTCCTCTCATGTGTCATAATCCTACAGTACATAGCCCGTAGAGGGAACACTGTAAATGTTGCAGACTGGATAGGCTAAAGTGAACGTCGTGCTAGCCAGGAGTCAAACCTAGAATCTTCTGATCCGTAGTCAGATGCGTTATCCTGCGCCCATTAGTCTATCTAAACTACCAAGAAATTACCACAATACACCCGGCGATCTCCGGATCGAATCTCGCTCGTGCCGAAGTTCTTGCGACACTTAGAACTGATAAATATGCATGATAGCAACTATTATAAGATTGAAATGTTACGTGGGCTTAATTCAGAGTCAAACTAACAACATCAAGTGAGGATAAAGAAGATTAAGATTGTGGAAAACATAAGTATTATAGGTATGTATTAATACTGCTTGCATTCTATCATCTGCAGATATTAAAAGTTATATTTTTTCAGTGAAGTTGTAATTTTTTGACTAAAAAA
>NW_007577863.1:0-1955 GCF_000690725.1 Stegastes partitus | reverse complement strand
GAAAAAAAATAATACAATAATCAATAATATTAAACATATGCTCAAACAATATTAAGCAAGAGGATGTGATTGCTATTTGATCACAGCTGTGATGATGATCACAATTAATGACACCCTCTCCTGTAGTTTACAGAGGTAAAACTGTTTAGCTGCAGTTTAGGAGCAGGATCAGACGCTTGTTTATTCTTTAATCATGATTTACTCACCATTGTGTGACTGTTGCAGCATTCACCTCTGGCAGCTGAATGGTGGTGTCACTCATCACCTTGGCATTTGTAATTATGCACTCCCGAATGTGCTTATAGACCCTGGCCATCCTTTGTGAATCTTGATACTCTTACCCCTTGACAGCGCACAGCATTTGTGTAAAGAGCACAGAGCCTTGTGAAGATGGCTTCCACCACTCTGTTGCAGTCAGGCCACAGTGCAGGACTGTGAGCCCCAACAAAACACCTGAAAATGACAACAAAATACACATTATCATTATTAATATAAGATTGTTTTCAATGCATGATCCTTAACCTGTTGTGGACTTTAATTGTCAAATTTTATTTTGTTAATTTGCTGAATTTTTGTTTAGTATTGTCTGTAAGATAGCTCTTAATTTAGAATACAATATCAATACAATATTTTTACCAGTTTCAGTTATTCTGAAAATTTGCAGACCATCAAGACCCTATGGTTGCTAAATTTACTGTACCTTTTCGTGCTCTCCACACCTGGTGCCACAATCTTCTTAGTGGCCCTGAATCGTCCCTGTTTCAGAGTGGCTTGGTGACGTGGAGCATAGATGGTCTTCTTCTTGTCATAGTCCCCAAGTGCCTGCCACAGGGTGATGATTTGGGTGCACTCCTCCCCAGATAAGGCAAGACGGTGGCCTCTGAGGCTAACTAAAAACTCGGCCAAGTCCTGCACGGCTCCGTACCCCTCAATATTATCAGGTCCAACAGTGTCCTAAAATCAAAGATAGTTTAAGAACCTTTTATAGCAGCATTCACTACTATTAATACTATTAGAGCACCGTATATACATTTATAAAGGAAGTGGGTCCTTACATCATGTGAAGTGGACTCTTCAAGTGTAAGAACACCAGTTTCTTCTGATAACTGGTCCAATGGGGCTACATGACAAAAGATAAACATTTAGTTTCAATTTGCTATTAAGTCTTTATGAGAAACATACATTTGGAGTTAGTATAGCAACAAACACTGAAACTCAGTCAATACTTTTGTAAAACTTACAGCTTTGTGCTGCAGGAGTAGGCACAGGTTTTGACTGAGGGAGAGGGGAGCTGGTTGCAGGAGCTGTCACAAGTACTTTGTTTGTCACATGTACTTGCACTGACAAAAAATATTACAAAGGAATAACTTACTTTTCAAAATGTTTGTTGAGCAGTACAGTCCGTTGTTTTCGTCTGTCAATTTCAAAATTTTCCAGTCGCGGGGGGTGGGCAGATGTCCAAAGCGCTCCAAGCGCTGATTGGCCAGCATATCATGGTAACAATGCGAGCATTGATTGGCCATCATATCGTGGTAGCAATGCGAGCGCTGATTGGCCATCATATTGTGGTAGCAATACCAGTGCTGATTGGCCTGCATTTGTGGTAGCGATACGAGCGGCGATTGGACGGAGCATAGAATTCTTGGTAGTTTCTTGGTAGCAGGCGAGCCTGTGATTGGCCGTCACTACCAAGCATCACCTCGACTCACGGGTGGCAGGGACTGTGTTTGTACCACGTGTTGAATGGACAGGAACCTACGATACGACTCCTCTCATGCGTCATAATCCTACAGTACATAGCCCGTAGAGGGAACACTGTAAGTGTTGCAGACTGGATAAGCTAAAGTGAACGTCGAGGTAGCCAGGAGTTGAACCTAGAATCTTCTGATCCGTAGTCAGACGCGTTATCCATTGCGCCACTAGCCCCACATTTCCTTTGCTGCTGTACTGACCAC
>NW_007577862.1:717635-760886 GCF_000690725.1 Stegastes partitus | reverse complement strand
GACCCTAATTACTACCACATATCTTGTTCAAGCATCTGTGTCACGCACTATCAGCCAAAACGCTCCCGCTGCAGTCTGGCCCAGGATGAAGGCCACAAGCTCACCCAGCTGAGAGGAGGATCATCTGTCCTTCCCTACTACTTCTCACTCTCGGTCTGTATTACAGCAGCATGCCGATTATGTTGCATTTGTTTTATTGTCTTTGGTGCATAATTCAGAGCTGATTTCCGTAGTCAGATTTTCGCTGCTTTTCTTCTCATCAAATGCACAGTCAGACAAACCGCAGTCCTCGGTGGCGTGCGTGTTCTATTCCTGCTCAGGACTTAATTAATTACAAAACATACACTAATTATGCATCAGAAATTCTAATTGGAAGTGGCCATACAGCTTGTTCGCATGATTCATTTGAGATTTACACGGAAGAAAAACATGTCTATGAACCACTTCAGACGGCCTTTTGCGTCACACAAACAGAACACGGATTTATTTTCGTGGGAGCTCAGCGAGAAGGTTTTGCTAAATTATAGTGGTAAGACATTTATTTTCAGACTTCGTGGAGGTAATGTACATGAGATGTATTTCACGTTGGTAGAAGACTGGAGCACATTTGATTTTCTGCACTTGAGAGAAGAGAGAGGTGCACAAGTCGATCATTAAGCTCGCATGCTCTCAAACATGCAGCTGCAACCAGCAGCGTAAATCACAGCTGCACATGTGGCATTGTGGGAGACAGCTCCACGTCTCTGTGAATCCGTCTGCTGCCTCATGTTGAGTTTAGTTTGGTTTCTGAAGCATAATGTCACACCAGCGGGGGTAGATTGACTGCTGGAGCTGTGGTAGTTTTCCTCAGGGGATAGCTTGCTCGAATCGGGCAGGTTTGTGGCAGGATCATAAATTCAGTCAGTTTTCTCCTGAGTAAACTTTCCGCCGCTACATTTTGCCTTTTATATGTTGACAACAAGCTAATGTGTGGTACATTAAAAGAGCAGCTGAATAGAATTGTCCTCCTTCAACGTTCTCAATACCAACGGTCAAACAGGGGTGAAAACTGAACCTGGAGTTCTGTCGGAGACTCGGGTGTGTTTACGCTCGTTGCAGCTCCAGGCATGGATGAGCGGCAGGTTACATAGCAGAGGTAAGCTCGCTTGTTTCTTTTATTTTCAGGCTTGTATTCTTCAACTTCAGATATCAGACATCATGTTGCTCCACCTGGAGCCACAGAAGACTTCATACAACTTTTTCCACATATGTGCGGCTACACCTCAAGACCTGCGAACAGGTGTCGCTCCCCCAGAACCTTATTGTTGCTTTGAATGAAGTCACACTCTGACAACTTTCACAAAACAACTCCTAATGCATAGTGCAGCAATAAAATAAAAGGCAAACAGCAGGACACACTTGGCACTTTTCACCAGAGGCAGGAAACATCTGTCACTATGGATACTGACAGATGCCTGTTGTGTTACATTAAGAGCTGTTTATTAAATCCTTATCCCCGAGGCAGCGAGCATGTGCTGTAAAATAGATAGTGTTGTCTTTATTCTCTATGTTTGTATTGACATGTGAAAGACAAAGTAATGTTTTGTACCTCTACTACCTCATTCACCGTGAAGAGGCAATATACGGAGAGAAATGTCCGATTAAGCCCCAAAACATAGTTAATTAAAATGACGTGTTTTCCCTAATATTCATGCTTTCAGCCTGGATTAGCATTTCTAATAATAAATCAGCATAGAAGGTTTTTATTGTTCCCATCCACCTGCCACTAACTGGTTTTAGAGTCCCCAAACATGACAAAACAGGGCATTCTTATCCGGAGTAATGATTTTCAGCCCTTTTGTCATTTCATAAAATCGTACAGAATTGTTTCCTTCCTAGTTACCCTGCATCATTAGTTCTGTTGGCAGATACTCACAAAAGATTTGAACAGTTGTCTAGCCTAAACTGTTACTGCCTATTGAACGCGTGCACGCATTTAAAAAGTATAACAGCGAGTCCTGCGTGTACTCTAATTAGAAAATGTGGCAGGAATTCTATACGAGTAATTTACAATACAATATCTCATCTTCTCTCAGCTCTCACGCTGAACCTCTGCCAGCGATGTATTCATGTTCTTGGACAAGCATCAAGTAACACTGCGGTTAATACAATATATAAATGTAAAAAATGAAATATATATATATAAAGTTCCTGCTGACCTGAGAAAAGTAGTCGCTGACCCTTTCATTATTAGAACAAGCTGGTCTGGATAGCAGAGTAAAACGCAGCAGACCAGAGCAGAGAACACTTAGAGCAGGGCACAGTGCAGGAAAAATGTAGTCAAATAAAACCATTTAAAGCTTGTATATGCATATGTTTAACATGCAGATGAGAATATAGAATCACACATGCTAAAATGTATTGATAACACGCAATCAGGAGATAGAAGGAAACCATAGGGAGGGTTCATGTGAAATACTGGGAGCACAGGTCCGTGTTGCAGAACAGTGAAATGTCAGAACAGCATGTATCTGAAAGTTTGATAAATGATGAAATCATTGAGTAAGCACCAAGTTTGTAACACGGTCCTCTTGGAAACTACTCGGCGTGTTCACACCATCGTGAAGCTTTATGCGACATTGCTTGCAAAACAAGACATACAGAAACACAGGCTTGCAGGGCATATGACAATCACAAGATGGTTTACGGGGAGGCAGCCACACACGAGCTGACAACAAGGAAGTGGGATGATGCCTCATGCGACAGCTTCACACGGACTGATGGAGGGATTCTGTGATGCATGCGGTGCAGATTGAGAACTGTATCCCAGCTCCTTTCCAGACAAACTCGGTTTGCTTTTCTCTCTGTGCAGCTTGCAATAAACCTACAAGTGGACTGAAGATCGCTGACTTTGCTCTCTCGTTTCTTTCCAAGTGTGTTAGTAGTTCAGAGGAGAGTCAGAAAATAACCCTTGTCAGTGGGCAGTATTTTTTGGCATCATTGAGCAAAAAAATTCTGCACTAACCTTTTAGCATATTGTAATTCAAGCGGTCTGATAGAAAACTAGACTTCTGCACCTTCTCCTGGCTCCATTTACAGGCTTTGCTATAAATCCAGCCTGTAATGGGAGATTTCAGAGGCTTTTCACAAACCAGATGAGATAAATAGCAGAAGCGGCCACATTGAGAACATGTTATGGTGGCGCAATGTGTTGGATGGAGGACAGAAACACGGTGATGGAAAATATGTATGGACTCATTTTTCACAGCGAAAATAAAATGAAAACTAAAAAATAATGAATGTTTTGTGACTTATGATGGAATGTTTTACTCTTTTCATCAACAAAAAATTAAATAAATGAATGTTAACTCTTAGTTTGACAGCAAAAACTGATGAAAAATATTCGTTAACAACCCATTTTTCACACAGAAAACAAAACTAAAACTTTAAAAAGTAGTATTTCAGAAAGGGGACTAAATGGTTTACATTTTTCATTAACAATAACAAGAACAGAAAAGCGAAATGACAACTTTCAAGACAGATGAATAGACAAATGAACGAACCACTGTTTCAATGTAAAGTGTTTTTCGGTGAGTTGCAACATCTGTGTAATCACTGACTGTGGCTCACGGTCAAGTACATGCAGTACATTTATTGGATTTATCTTATCAGTTTGACCTGTTGTGCTGCTGTTAATTATGAAGCTCCTTATATACAAAAAAATGTAGCATGTCAGGAACTATTGTCATGTGGCTGTTCTTGAGCCAAACTCATCTACAGAGTGCAACAGGAAGCAGCGAAACATGAAGGCAAACATTTATAGAAAGCATATTAGTTTAACTCTGCAAATGCAACACTGATGATGCGATGAAATATATAACACTGCTTTCAGTCAGATATTGTTCTCGTTGCCGTCAGTTCCAGGGCCACAGAAGAAACTGGGTAACTCTATTAATGTCATCCAACCATTTACCATCTCTTGTCCAGCCAAACCTTAACAGTAAATAGGATTTTAGTGAGCGAGTGAGTGAATCATGTAGCAGCTCTTCAGTGCAGAGAGCCTGTAGCTGCATTAATGCTAAAGCTAGTTGAGCAGGATGGATAGAAGTAGAGAGCGATTCGGTACTTGTAAATGACAAACTGGATTGACTGAGCGGAGTCTGACCGTGGTGTTACTGCGGAGCAAAGAGACACGGACACTCAGCCGTTGACGCTCACATCTCCATAAAACAGAATAACCATGGTAACCATACTCAAAGATGACGACAGCTGTGGCCGAGGGTGATATAAAAAAATTCAAATGCAAAAAAACACCAATCAAACAAAAAAAAAACAAGTACAATCATCTTTTTTGAATTTGGACTCACAACTTGATTGTGTTTTCACTTTACTAATGTTACAGTAAGCCTAAACCAGTTAACCAACAAACAGCTAAACAAACAACATTAGCTTTTACTAGAGCGCCCATGAAGTATTTTTTCAATATGTTTAAGGCATTTATCTTGAAAGCTAGTACACAGAAACAGATTAATAGCTCTGCACTTCCCTGCTTGTTTTTTGGCAGACTGTGTTAAGGAATCTGTATTTGGTTTTGCTCAGTGCATGCCGTATCATCATCCTCCTGGCCCAGTGAGCAGACATCCTTGTAAGAACATTGGCTCGGCATAAGACGAAGCATGAACTCCATAAAGCAGACTCATGCAGCACAGCTCCTCTATTAGGCTTGTCACATTTGCGAAGCTTGATTAATATTTACAGCTTAGACTCAGCAAGAGTACACAACATGCACATTAATTAATGTTAAGTTCTCCGGGCTATAAGTTGCTGGAGTCTTGCAAGTTGTTCCATAGTGCACTTTAATTGCTGAATACATTATTTTTCATTTGTAAGTAAGGGCATGTAGTGGAGAACAGAGGAAAACTTCATGCTCGTATCTTCCTCTAAACAAACGCTGGTTGCTGTAAACTCTCCGACTTGTCTGCTTTGTGGCAATAAGCCTGGTGGCGGAATGAAGTCCGCAGTAATGACCGATGTTCGCAGAGGCATTAGGATTAAGAGGAAAGAAAGGGGTAGAAAGAAATAAACTTACTGGGACTAGAAATTTTTTAATCTCCTCCAAGGCATGACTCATGCGAGAGTAGGCCTCTCCAGGTGGAGCGAAGACTTCAATTAAAACGTGTAGGTCGTTGCTCAGATGGGCGTATTTGGCTTCTCCGCTTTTCCGTAATTCTTCTTCCTGTGAAAAAAAAAAAGGAACAAGTGAAGGACTTTTTTTCCTATTAAAGATAATCCGAGATTGAAATGATTAGCGTAATTGAGTATTGGTATGATTATGCTAATTGTAGTAAACAGGTAAACAGAGCTGATGTTGGCAAATTTCAACTTCTCACACACTGATTGAAGATGTTTTGCTTTGTTACCAAGTAAAAACACATAAAAATAGTGTATTGCTGCTGCAAAATTAGCTAAATCAAGTGTATTTGTGATATGTTGGGTTTCATTTTGATGTAAACACCAGCAGTTTGTTCACATTTCTGTGTTTTTTCACCAAGAGTAAAACTTGGGTCACCTCTGAAGACGAGGGCTGACTGGCACAGACCTTCATGTTAATCCAAGGTACCGCTAAAGTATCATTTTTTCAGATTTTTCTTCCTCCTTTCCTCATAAGCATCTCTTCGACGTGCAGGCTACATCCTACAGGAACATTTAAGCTTTAGTTTCAAGATAAGGAGACACTTGAGCAATCACCACATTCATCACCAGGTAGACACTAGTACCTCGTACAAAAACATTTCAGAATGATGTGTGACCTTTTTCCCTTTTCCTCGCTTGCGAGGAATAACTTAAATTCTGGAGAGTAATTACCGCTCATCTGACAACCCGAGAAAAAAGAAATACAAGAATAACAGGGCAGGCAAGGGAGCTTAGTCATAAATTCTCACACAAGAGATGCTGAATGCTTTTCTGATATAGGAATTGCATTTTGTGATTTGTTGATATTGTGAAGAATGCTCTGCAGGCGCTGCTTCTGGAAAAAAGGTTTTAATGGATTGTAATTTTGTGACCCAGACATGGCTCATAGTTCAAGTCATCTTGATGGTCTGTAAATGATTTGGAGAGCACTTGGGCCAAACAGAATTTGTACGAAAAAGAAATGGAGAAAATGACAGATAGTCTCTTCAAAAATGTATGAAAAAGTTGAAGACAATAGCTGAAAGTATTGTATCAGAAACAGACATCAGTCACAGACTGATACAAGAGAACCTATAGTGTTCAAACAGGCATGCAGTGAAAAGAGCCAGGCAACATCAACAGCATAGGCAGCAGTCAGAAAATATCAGCCACACAAAAAACACAGTGCAGCTGGAGATGAAGCAGACTGACTTCTACATTGAGGCTAAAGCATGCATCGCACCTCCAGTTAAGTACTTAGCAATCTCAGCTGAAATTTGAATAATAAATCTGTCGACATTTAATTGTTAGCGGTGAGTGAGAACCCCTGCTGAGTACATTGCATGGTTAGTCTCACGCAATACTGTGTAAAATGGCAATCAAAATTGTCGATCTGTGCTTGAATACCTCTGACCACAGCTGGATAACTTCAGTCTACTAATGGTTGCTCATTGTCTGGATATTGTTACATGGATATATATATGTGTGTGTGTGTATATATATAAATAAAACCTGACTGCTTCTCCAGCTTCAACACAACTGCAGGCACATATTGCAAAATGAAAAATAAACAGAAATTTTTAACGGATGACTTGAATAACTATTTAAAAAGATTTAATGACGCCAGAATGTTTGGGGTGATTTTGTAAGAAGGCCATCTACATCAGAAGTAAGAAACTAATTTTTAAAAAAAAGCTGAATAATGACTTTTTACTGTGAAGACTGTTTTTGTGTGGAAACTTTCTCATTTCGTCTTCCAGTGGCAAAGTCATCTGGAATAGTTTTCTGCTTGAGATGGCCTTCAGATCGTCAAACAAATTAGTTGTATTGCCTCCTGTTGTGACAACAACTGCAAGGCACTTTTGAGGAAAAACCTGTTTTTAGTCAACATCATTCTTTATGTCCCAGAAATATTTCCATACAGATGACTAAAGCTACACTATTGAGGTCAAAATGATAATACCATTGTTTAAGTTGTTGTTACTGAGATTACAGAGAACCTATTTATCACAATTCATTAACTTTAGAGACACAATATTTGTATTTTACTTGCACATTTAAATATACAGAGCACTGTTTTCACTTTCATGTTGTTCTACATTCCTGCTAATGTACTGAACTGCATCAAAAACTTAAAATGAGGTTCTTGACTTCACTGCAGCGCCTCACTTGTTGAACATTTGATTATCGACTATTTAAGTTTAGTTTTTTTTTCTTTCTTTCTTTCCAGTGTTCTCTAATGTTCCTCGATCATTGTGCAAAATTACAGCATAATCAATAGAGTGTACTGAATGTGTATTGTTAATTTATCAATAATTGATTTGGCACTGCTGCATATATTAGACATCATACATTATTGAAGTTTAGAACACATCTGTGGCAGTTGACACAAACAAAGGATAAGGTTTAGGTTCTTACTGATATCAATCAGTACAAAGTCACCTCAGATCCCCACCAAGAACCCTTAAATTAGAGTCACTTATGTTCTATCAGACAGACTTGTTGGGGAGATTAGTCATGTAAAATCAGAAATGTGAGTTCTGTTTTTGTACCAAGCAGTTGGTAAGTTTGCCTTCCTTCTCATTGCACTTCCAGTGATGTGATTATTGCAAATGCTTACATCACAACAGCTGATGCAGAAACAACATTTTGTGAGGACTCCACACAAAGTTAGCATGGCTGCCTCAGTTTGAGTGTCTACTACTTCCAGCTCACTTTTGCCACCTGGCTCGCAACAACTACTTGGCCCTCTAATTAAGCATAATTCAGACGGCCTTTGGCCTTGGTAAAAGAAGAACCTGTGCAAATGTGTTCAAATAAATATTCAGCTCATTTATATAACAGGGTGAGGTGTTTGTTTTGAAGCTCATGATTTAGAAAAGGAAAATTGTTTGAAATTTTCAGGAGAAATGATACCATGATGTTATGTTTGTAGAAATGTCATGTCAAATGGCAATGCAGATGTTGTGTTTCACGAGGACATACATTTGCTATTACCACAGGTGCATATAAAGTTATATGTATTTACATGTTATGATCGTTTGAGCTACATAAAAGCAGCTGCATATGTATATAAACTGGGTGATAATCAGTTCTTGGGCATGAGCATCCACTGGAACGATTTTCACTTGTAAATATCAAACTTTTCATATCAACCTGATGAGTCAGCAAGCAGTTTGGGATGTCTAAGACCCCTGACATTGCCAGACCAAAAAAAGGTTTAGACTGAGATGCTAGAACAGCTTAAATCTTTTCATTCTACTGATTTGCAGCAGACGTGCAGGTGTGCAAGCAACACTGAGGGCACCTGGTGGACAGGTGAGGTATGGCAAGTTTCTTAAACAAACCAACAGATGCACAGTGAGATCCGTTTGTTTGTGAGGGAGACAGAAGACAAAGAAGAGGGATATGATGCAGGCATCATCATGACAGAGACAAACAGCAGCTGCAGTGCCTCTCTGTTTTTTTTTGTTTTTTTGTTTTACATTGCCTATACATTTTTTACACTTCATCCCAAATACATAAACAGTAAGGCTAATGGGAAGGTTTTCATATTCCCCTTTGTCTCATTAGATTTACAAATGGTGCTGAACAAATACAGTAACATGACAGGTAGTTACAGTTTGTCTGTGCTGTTTTTAAAGCAGCATAATCAGATTTTTATTGGCTAATTGGAGGAACAAGCTGTAGACACAACACTAACACACACACACACACACACACACACACACACACTGTATGTTACAAAGTCGATGCAGCGAACTTGTTAGCAAGCCTATTTGGACATGCATCAAATATCAGGAAACATACTCCTGTCTACAAATATTTGCTCTCATTTCAGCTCTGTTGTGGTTCACAAGATTTTATTTGGCTTCATTTGATGCTGAGCAGGTAGCAAACAGTGAGTTGATGAGAGCAGTGAGAGTGAATGAAAACAGCAAAGTTGTGGTCCATAAAACCAAAACAGAGTTCAAAGCTTGAATTCTTTGAAGAGCTGAGAGAAACTGCAGAGTCCAGGCACCATCCTCTTTACACAAGTTCAAAAATAACTAGCTGCCAGCTTTAAAAATATTCTGTTAAAATGGCAAAAATTAAACAAATGAGGAAACCGTGTGTCTGAATTTTTCTCACATATCTGGACGAATGTTCGAATACTTCTCACTGCACACTATCAGTTTTAGCATTACAATTGAGCAAAATAAGTACTTTAAATTAAATATCCCTCAAATTATTCATTCACAGCACGATTCTGCGACACACGTTTCATGAGCTGTACAAACACCAGTGCTCCAACGATGAAATGAAAGCAAACATCAGGTCTAAAAATCCCGAAAGCATCAGAGCCCCACTGAATATACAGCAAACAGGCAGAGAAGAAATTATAAATGTGAGAAAGCAGATGCTCAGGTTGAATAGGTTGCAGTGAGTTAAGGCACGTCTGCATGAAGCACTGAGGTACACAAACGTCTGATCATGAGAAAAGTGGAGGACTGGCTTTAAGGCCTAAAATATCCGCAATATAACTTGACAACAGTTTTCATTTTCAAACCAGCTGAATAGTGAAATCAATTTAGCAAATATTCAAAAGTGATGTAACACCTGGAGTGGAGATGTACTTGAACAAGTTATGAATGCTGCTGCAGCGCTCTGAACAATGTGGAGATTATTCAGTCATGCAAGAATAAAGACTGACTAAAGCGTTTAAAAAAAAAAAAAAAAGCGTATTCTTTCATCCTACACTGCAACAGCTGGGTTATTGAGCGCTTCGCTCAAGGACACTTTGATGGTGGCTGTTATGAAAAGTGAGGATGCCAATCACGCCTTTTACTCCATGAGCCAATCTAGGGGATTCAAACTTTTGTCCTTGCATCACAGGGACACTCTCCATCCTTTGGGAGACGTCGGCTTTATTCAAAAAATCGCACCTAAGATTTCGTGCTTGTGAGCTGATAAATTGTGTCTGCCGGTTGTTTCAGCGGTTTGTTACTGAAATGTTTAACAGACACGCAGAGCTCAGATGACATCACTGCTGCATGCCTGTCTAAGGAATCTCAATTATTTTATTGACTTTAGAATAAGAAATTTAAGAAGTAAAACTCAAGATCCAGAGAGGTTAAAAGGGGGTTCTATTTTAGCTCTGTGACTCAGCACCAGGTTAACCAGACCAACACTTGTGCACAAGGTCTAATATTGAACATATGGTCTGAGAGGGTGAGCAGTTCTGATGTAAAATTTCCAAACCTGAAATATTACCCGACTGCAGGACTGATGCACCCTACTGAGGAACTGGATGAGGTGGTGGAAATGTGTGCTGGCAATGTGCTTTTGCATGTAATGGGACTTTGGCTGTGTCTGTTTGACACTGCCTTGTGGCCAGCTGCCCTGACTGGCAGCCAGCCTTTCAGTCATGACCTCTGGGAGTCAGCCTCATCACAGAATCTCTCCAGACTTGCTCAGATTGTACACTAAAATCAATAGCACACACAGAAAACACCGAGCTAAATCAGACCATTATGTAGCCGTTGCTGCTAAGAGTCAACTGTTATTGTCCTCTGTGCAGCCTGAATGCAGCATCTGTCTCCCTCAGACTGAATTTCCATGTTAGTGCTACTGTCATGTAGTAAATAATAAACAAGTCATGATGCACGGTGCGTTCAGTGCAGTATGCCAACGTAAATGCTTCGTGCAGGTAAATAAACCATTATGTTTCTGGCTGTTATTGACATGTTAGTGCCTCTTTACTTAATTTAACACACTGAAGAAAAGTTTATGTAGCCCATGAGTAAACTCAATGGACTTAGTGGCAGTCGGCCAAAATTTTAAATGAACTCCTGCACCAGCCAAGGCGCATCCGAAAAATGTGATGCCGAAGAAACGTCTCAGTGACTTTCAGTCTCACAATTAGGTCTGAATAGAAATCCATGTGTAGCATATGCATTTCTGATTACAAAGCAACACGGTTATTGGGGGGATTTTAAGGTTTATTCAGCTGACTCGTCAACCAGAAGAAGATACTGCCCCTTTCACAGGCACATACCATAAATTTAGAGTTGGATGCTGTGAAAGATTTAGAACTTGGTACAGTGATAAAGTGCTGTAAACAAAGTGAAAGATATGAATGTTTGCATCGACATATAAGTAAACTACTGTTCCCAGTAACAAGAATAAACTATGTATCTCATTGGTGATTTTTGTTAACATCTGCTGATCAATCTGAAGTCAATCTAAAGTTTCTCTTTGATTTTTAATTAAAGAGACTTTTCTTGCTTTTGACAAACTTATTATTGAGTCGCATATCTTCATAATTTGGAGTTATTGATGTTTCGCATGAGCGGAGCATCATCACGACCTCGCGAAAATAACTTGCCGAAGAAGAAGAAAGCACCTAGAGCTCGAAAATAACAAGCACACAAGATAAGAAAGAGAGCCGAAGTAACGCTTCTGGGTGAGTTTGTTTTAAGAGTTTGCTTTTATGTCAGCCTGTGTGCTCTGTAACACTCCTGTTGATGAAAAGGTCTGAGATTTGAAGCCTCTTTTTTCCCCCTCACAGATCCCTGACAGTGATTGTTCACTGGCTCTTCAGGAGTTTCAGATCAGCTCGAATGAAAATTGGTGAAGATTTCAGCTGATCATCCTTGTTTCTTGTTTAGTTTAAAGCCAGCAAGTATGAATTTTGCTTGTTTCTGTAAAAATAATTTGATTGTGTCTCTACTAAGAGACTTCTGCATTTGTTGTGTGTGTATTATTTATTATCAGAATTATCATAAAATGTAACTGCTGACCTATACCTAGTGTAGCTGGGATAGGCTCAAAGCCCCAGGATACCACAGAGAGAGAGAACACGATGTTCGTTGGACCATTTGAAAGTTTATTAAGCCATTCACCTAGACGCAGGCTATATGATGCATTAAGCTGCAGAATAAATACATAAACCTATAAGCAGCAAAGCTACTAAATGGACTGCGTTTAATATGCACAGATAAAGATCAGAGCTACACTGATACGTTTCAAACTGCAGTAATTAGGTTTTGGCTACTTCGATGCAGCTTAACACGAATAAATAATACAAAAAAAATCAATAAATGCTGATTACTTGGAAGAATGCCAGACAAAAATATGTTGAAAAATGGTGAAATATATCCATATCATATCTGTAAAATAATTATATTTTTGTGTTTTTTTTGTGATTTCACTGGATATTACCAGGCATTTAACAAACATGGAAAATCTGTCAAACTTTGAATAATTTACAATTTTCAGTGCTTAATATACAGTACATGCTTTCTCTTTCAAATATTGGCCAAAATCTGTAAAATTATATTTTTGTTGATTTAAAGATAGTGAAAATTTTTAGGATTAACGGGTACATAAAGACGTTGTCAGTGATTTTATGAGTTATTATGTGTAATTTAACAAAACAGGGCAAAAATCTGTCAAAACACTGATTTCAAAAATGACTGTAAAAACTGTTGATCAGGGAAAAAAATGAAAAAGAAGTTGTGAAATAAACACTGACATATCAATAGCACTGTTTCCAATCTTTTAATTGGAGTTTTTTGTTTTTCTGGCTTGCTGATGAATGTAAATTCAATAGTCACTCTCTTTAAACATTTTATTTTTCTTTATCAATCTGGCTAAATGCTGCTCAAGTTGTTTTTGAATTCACAGTTTGTCTAATCTGTGGTCTTGAGCAAAACTGTTGCCATCAAAGTTATGAGAAGGATAAGAGTGAACTGACAGTAAAGTTTTGGCTGAACAGCTAAACAACAGCCTGAAACTCATCACTTTATGGTAAAAGACTCCATGAAACTGCAAATTAGGAGATAATTCTCTGTAAGTTCATCACTATATAAGGAAATTCTTCCACATTTTTTGGTAAAACTATTGATTGCAGACACTCTAATGCCATCATCTGCATTACGTTCTTGATGTACTGAAATGCAGCTCCAGTTTCACCAAAGAAGTGATAGAAGACTTGGAGCCTTTTGTCATGTCAGAATCACAGGCTACAGTAATAATAGCTACGTAACTCTATAGCAACACACTGAGACCTGTTATGAGCGCGAATATCAGATCCAGCAGGCTGTCTGCGAACACGCTCGGATAAGTTTGGCTCCAGGGGACCACAAGTCAGCAGGATAAATGACTTTGGCGAAGAGATTCATTACTTTGCATTCATAATTGACTATTACAGAATATGCTATTAAACAACACGGAGGAAAACATTCCCGTTTTCGCCTACATATGTTTGTCAAGTGAAAGCTATTAATTCTACGCTGGGTGTCATTCATCTCAGTTACTGCTCAGATGGTGTTGGTTCAAGTATTCCACTGTTCTTCGGTGGAATTTCAAGTGCTCTGTTTCTGTAAATATTTGTCTTTAAGCAGCCGGGCAACTATATTTCAACACAGATCGATAAATGTCTTACTTTGCCTTTATCCCTCATGGACCCTTTGCCAAGAATGGACATCTTCACTCCTGTCTCCTCTTGTAATCGTTTCATAGAATTCCCCCGCGGTCCCAGCAGCTTCCCTACAAAATTAAACTGTGACAAGGGAGGAAAAAAAAGGAAGGCAATTAGACACCTGATCAGAGCTTGTAACATATGTATGAAGAGGGCTGAAAAAAAGGCGATTCATTTTTGAAGACATATATTCCTGAAGCGGGATGTAAAAGGAATTTGATCTTAGGGAGAAAAGGTTAACCGTGAAAGATGCTCGCTGGTCATTTGTCATCTTACTATCAATATAATCTCACATTCCATTCACCATTCATCATGTGAGAAAAAAGCTGTAATGTAGCCTGTAATAAATCAATACAATGTGTGCTACACATTAAAGGTGAATCTCATCTGCGGTCCGGCATTACATATGTGTCCATCCTTTCCATGCATCTTATTGGCATTTAGGGTCATTCATGTCGTGTTGAGGGGAGAAAAAGAAAAAAGAAAAAAATGTACCCAAACCAATAACATTCCCGAGACTGTTCCAGAGGTCAGTGCGGAGATAAAGTCAGAAATAATGAGTTTCTTCCCAGTGGGAAATTAAGTAATACTATCCAGATGACAAACTATCAGATTCAAGCCTCGGGGCTCTGACTATCATTTCCCTCTCACTGTGCACCAGCTAGTGTTCACACTGAGAAAAGTAGCTGTGGGTTGTTGCAGGCACAACACTGCTGAGATTAGTGGTGATTAATCCGAGAGGTGAAGCTCGTAACACAACCCTAGTCAGATGGGTAGTTTCTGATGAACACGGGAGCAGACAATGAGGACAAAAAACTTCATTTATTACTTCTCCAAACATAAAGACCGCCTCTACCGCCTAATTGTAATAAATGTGTCGACTTTCAAATGTTCGCTGCCGGATGAGATCATTGAAGACCACCTCCGGAGCTGAACAGGTGGACAGCCGCCCACCTCCACCACCACCACCACCACCACCACCACCACATCGCACTCCGGCCAACCCTAAAATGATATTAACCTTTTCACAAAGCAGCCGCTCCCACTGTGGCTGAGCGGCTAATAACTTCCCTGCCAGCTGTGTGTGGCTGCTGCAACTCAACTCCAATAACTGCGCACTCAGCTTATTTCACCAACATCATTAACATCACGAGTGGATGCATCAACCAGGAGAGGGAGGCACTGAGTGGGGGGGGACGCAGAGATGAAACTGAAAAAAAAAGAAAGTAGCTCTATACTGTCCTTGCCCGTCCTCTGATCTGAATGATTAAGGCACCTTTGTGGACGGCTTTCTTCGCAGGAGTTGCTTTGACAGGACTATCCTATAGCTGGCAGGGAGCTCGAGAGCAGATGGTGGTTGCGGCTACATCGGGAACGCGCTCGCTGGGCGGTAGAAGAAGAGTGGCCTGTTTTCATTAAGCTAATGAATGTCTGGAGCCACTCTGCCGCTCCATGGTGAGCAATTTGAGCTTCAGAAAGGGGTACGGTTCAGTGTTAAATGAGGTTTGAAATGATGCTATGTACCCCCTACAGTCTCAACACTGATAACTATGCAGATATTAGAAGGAAGGAGTGTTGTGAATGCAGCAATTATGCACAAAGACAGTTTAGACACTGAACAAATATTCAATGATGAAATGGGTAAACTGATCTACTCGTTTCTACGCGGAGAACTTCGGTGGAGAACGAATTTGAATAGTATACATAAAGTTGTATATAAAGTCTCTCTTTGTGTACCTTACAAGTCAGCAGTATGTGAAGGTTGAGGCGCATTGCTTTAATGTGAATCTGCAAACCTGACAATGCAGCTGAGCGCAGCACTTTTTCCACGAAGACCTCAGTGAATGAGGTCTGTTTCTTAGTTGTTCTTTGGAACAAGATTTACAACGACTTCATAAATAATCTGCAGAGGCCTTCGGAGTTCAGTGCACTGCAACAAAACTAATTACAAGCAGACACAATACAAGCAAACTGAGAAGCACGTTCAACAGTCTGAAAGCACACACGGTACGTAACATGACGCAACAAGAAGCAAACGCACAAAAGATAATCGAATGCAAAGGACACAAGCAAACATACATGTTTCCTTCAAAAATGTCTTTGCTTTTGTCGTGTGCAATAGCATTTCTGTATCTGCAGCGTGTTTCATTATGTTGCAAATGTGCTGTCAGACTGATGAATGTCTCAATGTTCTTATGTTTTGTCTATTAGCAGGCATCTTCTTAAAGAGGAACGCCACCGATTTTGCACATCAAAGTCAGTTTACGGGTCTTTGTGAGTACGGCTGCATATGTGGAGAGAGTTCTAATTTCTGTGGCTCCAGATGGAGCTGTGTAAAGTCTGACAGGTTGCCTCGAGTGATGTCACTGTCCTTTTTAAACCTGTCCATCACTGAATCTAACAATGCTATAGGAAAGCAGAGCTGCAGAATGTTGAGCTTTTAAAGCCACTATGAGTGTCAAACACAGGTAAGATGTCATGTCCTGGTTGTTTGTTGTTGCGCTCAGCGACTTTCTTTCGAGCTTCTGTTCCACTACACTTATAAAAGAGTTCATCTCCTTAACATCATCTTCAAACCTCTAAACCCCAAAACACCATTTGTTGGAGCGGGAATCTGTGAAAGCAGAAAGAATCATTTAATTTTCAACTTTCCAATGCTCCTTGAATTAATCATCTCTGATGTTCCATGCTGTTGGAATATTATGTCTCATTTAAAGTGAAAATGAAGTGTTTGCTCCAACCAGAATTAGTGACAAACAAAACAAAAATCAGTGTTCCTCATCACAACCAAGAAGCTATTACTGATTTCGCTGCGACCAACAGTCAAAAATTCAGGATTTTTTCAGTTGAACTGGGATAAACTGCAGGCTGTGTTTACAAAAAGCACATTGGATAGATTTAAATATCTACCACCATTTTATTTTTTCCAGTGTTGGCAACACTTGTGGGCACTTTGAAAATGTGGTACATGTGAATTAGATTTTGTTCTCCAGAGTTTGTAAATAGGTAATAAACACTGAACTTTTTCTCTTTTTTTAGGGTTATAGTGCACAAAAAACATTATTGAGTTAAAACTAAAACAATTAGAAACTGTTTGAGGGTTAATATTGAGGATGCTAGTGACTGACACTTGTCTTCTTGTGGTCAAAGTGAAAAGTGAAAAAAACGATTCTGAAAAAATAAAAGCTGTTACGTTCTTGTTTATATTATCCTGACATAGGATTCCTTGTTGCCATGAAGACGTGTAAATCAGGGCATAAAGATGTGTTTTGTACAACAGGAGGACTGAATCAGGAACATGTAAAACTTAGAAGCCACATCGACTGATGCACACTTGGTATGAGACATGATTTTACTGAGCTCCTAATATGTTGTAACCTTTTATAAATGTTACAGTATGACATATTTTGGTCTTTTCTTGCACTTGATACTGCACGGATCTTTTTTTGAGGCTTAATGGTGAAAAATTGCTTTTTACAGTTTTGCACCTGTAATCCACCTCCCTGAGCATGAAGTCGTTAATATTCATATGAAATTTGTCGAGTGAGGTACTCGTATGTACATTATGTAAAACAATATACCCGCTGCTGTCTGTAAAAGGATGTACTGTAAGAAACATGGTAGCTGGCTGCATATTTTTATTCTTTATTCCATACTGTATCATGTCAAAAATGTTTTCAACAAGGCTGAGATTTCTGTGAACACAAACTAGAATTCTGACTCAGTGTCAGAGCAGAATTTTTTTTTTTCCTCCTCTACCCAAATAATAACACTTTGAAAATATATTACACTTTCATGGCCGTGTTTTTCATGCTGCTAAATTTGAAATAATGAAAGTCATTAGATGAGAAAACCTCAATAAAAAAGCAAACATCAAAGGAAGCACTCACAAATATACATGAAATAAATAATGAACAGAAATCAAAGCAACCTCAGGATGACTTTACGTGCCAAACTAGCATGTCTCCACACTTCAGTATAAGGTCAGTTCCACGGAAAGCATGAAAAATACTGACATTTTTCAACTTTTCAGGGAACTGTGCCATTGCATACCTAATAACAAAACAACTTCCCAGCTTTCAGGCTGGAAAATGTGCTGCTCTTTTATGCAGTGCACTGGGGCCAGTCAAAATCTGCAGATGTCCTGAGGCGCTTACTGCCAGGTTAGTGAGCTGTGCTATTGGGGAAGTCCAGGTCCTGTCTGATAGGAGGATTAAAGCCTCAGGTAGAGGTTTACGCTTTAATGACAGCTAGGGATGACTGGGCTGTGAGCGTGTCGGAGAAGCGTGTCCTATCAGCTCCACAGACATTAAAGAAAGCAGATGAGTGGTTGTTTGGGGTGTGTGTGACAAGAGGGAGGAATTACGGTTCACCTGGTGAGCTTTTCAGAAAGGCATCCAAATCTTCTGAGTGTCTGAGGAGAGGCTGTCTGTCAAAGCTAATCAGCGGTATCAGATATTAAAGCATTCCAGTGCTGTCTCTGGACTATTTACAGTGAAAACAGCCCGAATCCACAAATTACAGAAGATAACTGTGTGTTGATTTGCACAAGGTGACCTAGTTGTCAGATCTACAACAACCTTCATCACTTAAAAAAAATGTAAACCCTGGATTTTAAACAAAACTAATGATTCTTGTACATTCCAACAGGTGAAAAACAACCTGAGCCAACACATGCGCTGCCAAAGTGATGCAAAGCTACAAAAGCTGTTTAAGACAGGCTGTGTTTTAGCTGTCAGAGCAGCAGCTACGTAGCTTACCTGTTAGAATAAACACAAATCCGTTCAATTTGAGCTCCCTTGCTACAAGTCTCTAACAAGCTAGAGGCTTTAAAAAGAGAAATACAAGCTGTTTTTCTACATTGGTTCTCTCTTTACTTTTTCACCAAATTGAGAGGCAGAGATTTAGAAATCCTGCTCAAAATGCAACAAAAGCGGGGTGGCAGCAGGGCGGCTCAGTGGTTAACACTATCTCCTAATGGCTTTGAACCCCTGCCAGGGCCAAGGCCTTTCTGTGTGGAGTTTGCACGTTCTCCCCATGCTCGTGCATGTGTATTCCAGTTTCTCCAGCCATCGAAAACATAGTTAATTCTCCAAAGTGCCCTTGACCAAGGCACTGGTTTAGGGTTGGTCCCCAGGCTGCCTACTGTGTGCAATACTTATAGGGTGTGTTTAAGGCAGAGAATAACTTCCCCAACAAGGGTCACAGCAAACTAGCACAGTGAGCACTGATCTCAATTTTGCATTATGCATACATTTAGCAAATTAAATGCAAATCTTCATGCAATGCCGCTACGCAGTTAATGTACAGAAATGAATTTATTTTTCACTGTTTATACAGTGGGCTGCAGGGTGGTGCAGTTGGTAGCACTGTAGCAAGAAGGTCGCCGGTTTGCGTCCCGGTGGGGGCACCGGAATCTTTCTGCGTGGAGTTTGCATGTTCTCCCCGTGCAGCGTGGGTTCTCTCCGGGTTCTCCGGCTTCCTCCCACACAGTCCAAAAACATGTTGAGGTTAATTGGTGATTCTAAATTGTCCGTAGGTGTGAATGTGAGTGTGCTTGGTTGTCTGTCTCTAAGTGTAGCCGTGATAGACTGGTGACCTGTCCAGGGTGTCCCCTGCCTTCGCCCTAAGTCAGCTGGGATAGGCTCCAGCCCCCCCGCGACCCTAGTGAGGATGAAGCGGTGTATAGATAATGGATGGATGGATGAATGCTTATACAGTATCAGGCCATAGATAACCAATCTATTGATTGCAAATTGTGACAAAATGTATCTATATATATATTTTTTTATTTGTAATATCTTTATATTTTTTCATATTTGGAAGCAAAAAGAGACAATAAAGGATTCTTTTTGGCCATGTCAGAGAGCATACATTTATAAGGTTGCTATGGGCAGCATGTGAGCAAATAGTTGCCTGGTTACATCCTGCAGATGAAGCAACATTAGCATGTGAGGCCATGTTTTTTTTTTTTTTATCCACCTAATTAATCTGAGTTCAATATTCTCCGTTTTGCTTCAGTTTGGTCTCCACTAAATCAGGCTCTTGAGCTTCTAATTGCCTCACTGTGTTCACCAGCTAGCTGCTAACTCTGTCTCCTGTTCGGCAAGAGCCATCTAGGACAGAGTGGGTTTATTAAAAGTTTTATTTTTCTAAAACAGCTGCATGCTGAAGGAAACAAGATTGATGTTAGTGGCAAAACAAAACTGGGGTTTGAAAAGCAAAACAATAAGTTGAAAGATGATGAAATGCTGCGCAGTGCTGAGAGGAGCAGCATTCGTGTCATAATTCTCTCATCAATATGCGCTTTAACATCACACACAGTCATTAAATCCATTCTTGCTGATTAGAGCAGTTGTGTTTTTTTTTCTTTTTTCTTTTTTTAAATTCTTGTGGTTTGCTTCTTTTTGTGGATTCATGACTTGTGTGTTTGCTTATGATGCACACTGAGCCTTTAGAGGTGTTCTTTTTCAAATCTCATCTGCACAATTTTTGCTTTTGGCATTGTGATTCTGCCGATTTATTCAGATTCAGATTCAAATTTCTGTTATTGTCATTGCAACGAGTACAACAAAACGTAAGGTGCAGTCCTTTCAGTGCAAAAAAATAAAATATAAAAACTTTGTAAAACAATAAAAACTTTGTAAAACACTATAAACAATATTAAAGATATATATATATATATATATGTGTGTGTGTGTGTGTGTGTGTGTGTGTGTGCAAATAGATAAATAAATGAATTTTAAAAACTGCTTTAAGAGGAAAGCAAACTCTTTTACAGGTTTTCCTGAAGCTCTCTCACTATCAGTTACAATGTGCTGTAACTCTCTCCAGCCGTGGCATCTCCACTTGTGTTGTGAACTATAGCATCCATCAGCAGCACACTTAATATAAGGATTTGAGCTTCATGCTGAAATAAAAAAAAAAAAGTGACTTTATTTTGTCACATTTTCCAAGTGAATGTACTGAGCAGCATGTCAGAAGTTGTGTTTAGTATGGAGCTGGGACACAGTATGAGTGATAAAGTTTTGAACATGAGGAAGCATTTTATCTTTATTATATCTCACAAGCAGCATTGTGACAGACGGAAAGTCAGCACACAAACATTGACTCAGTGGGATCCCAAAGTGGAACTGAGATGCTATCACACAAGTGCTTAATTTTAATTCACACTCTGCAGTCCCTCTACTGTATTCCGTACTTATCTAAGCAAAACACCTTTCCACATGATAGGCCTTTCTTTGGGACATTGACATCTCTGCGCAGACAAAAATGGGATTTCTGTATGGGCAGAGCTGCAGCTGCAGCACTATTTAAAGGTCACAATAACCCAAGAGTGATAAGCTCAAAATTGTGGCATCCACAAGGACAAAATACAATTTAATGTGTTGTGGGCTTTGCATGTACCTGCAGAGTAGATAGTTAAAGCTAAAACCCAGTCGCTTGAAAACAGCCTAAAGTTTAAATGTGATAAGAACAGGAACATGCCCATTTGTTTTCAGCCCTATCAAATGTATTCTAATTAAAAGCACAAAAGTCATTTTTTATAACATTTTCTTGTATTCATTTGCAGAATAGTTATAGTGCTGGACTAACAGACAGAGGCAGCCATAGAAAATCCATTTCATGTCCCAAGGTTATGAGATGCTAATCAAGCTGTCTCATTAAACAGCAGAGGATAAATTCTAGTTAAGTGATAATGAAAATGACTGCGCTGATTACCTTAATCATTTTTTTGCTGAGTAAATAGTAATCTCAGAGAATCATTTCAAGACTTTCATAAGCGCCCTGTGCCAGAATCATTTGTTTGCACTCCAAAACAGGACAGGTACAGATGTACGCCCTGTTCTCCCCGTTTACTGAGATCAACCCCGTTTCAAGGTTTTTTTGTTGAAAAGATTAAAAATAGAAAAGCGTCGGTAAGGTCACAGAAGGAATGCTTCAAGGCCGAATTTCTTTATTTTGACAGGCTGTAAAACAAGAGAAAACCTAATGTAGATTTTACAGAGAGCGGCGCACAAAACACATAAGCCGTCCCCTGTGATTGATGCGTACAGCCAGGGCCAGTCTGGGACAGTAAGAATCATCACAATAGATGGATGGTGTAGAAGCTGCAGCTTTAGGAAGCCAAATACCTGCATCTCATACGCCTTCCTGCATCATGTCATGAAAATGTAGTCGTTACATTCACATGCAAACAGACCGTGGTGGAAAATATGATACTTGGACTTTATTTGACTGCTTTCTTTGGACTTCTCTGCATTAATGTAACAACTGAATCAAAACATTATAACCTCTCACAGATGAAGGGAACAACGTTGATTGACTTATAACTACCGCACATGTCAAAGTCTGGGATTTGAATCCAAACTAGCAAGACATGCAAGGGGCTCACGGTTGGATGTGATGAGGATCTATCAGCAGTGGTCGGAGGAGGGGAGGCAAACTATGAAGCAGCAACAGGTTGTTGTTGCTAGAACACGTCTGATCTGCTCAACTCACAACTGAAGAATCTGCTGCTAATGTTTTGGTGCCAGATGCCACAGGGTAGCTTGGAGGTCTTGTGGAGTCTATGCCTCTGCTGTCAGAGCTGCTTGGGCGACATGCAACGGGGGGTATTAGGGAAAGACAGTCATATCACAAATTAGTGTCGTTGATCAGATTAGAAAATATGATACATAGATTAAACAGCCAGCAATATGTAAAGTAGTTCAGTGGAGCTCCACCTTGCCCAGCTGCAACATTGAAGTACATCTTTGCAAACTTATGAAGAGTTCATTTGCAAAAACCGATAACTCCATCTTCACAAACCTTCAGAAGAATATCAGTCAGACTTGTCCTGTCATTTCTGCTGAGTCAGATCCACTCAATTTCACTTTGATGGTTATTAACTGCAGCAAACAACAAAAAAAGAAGATTTCTGAAAATCTGAGAAATTGAATTATCTGTTTTTGCAAATGATCTCTTCATAATATATGATAATAATTATGACCAACATGATAATAAACTGCATACTTTTAATAGTACATTTTGCTGACAATGTTGTACTTTTGCTTAAGCAAGCAGTACTTTGTTTGAATAGTGTGTTATTATGACTTTTATTCGAAATTAAGGATACTACTTCCTCAGCTGCTGACTTTGCAATACAAGACAACACAATTTTTGTGCAAAAATGCCCCTTGATCAGCATCCCAACAGCCAACTAACAATGAATCTCAGATGCGTAAAATGAATTTAGTATTGATAAGAAAGGCTGATGTGAAGTTTGAAGTGGATTACATATTTCTTGTAACTGATCATGGAAGGATTTTGTGGATAATATGTGTACGTCTGAACACTCTGAGTTATGGTTGGTCAGGGTCGGTTGTGTTTTCTCCTGTTAGCTGCAGCGCTTTTTGTCTATTCTCCATTAAAAAATGTGTAATCCACTGAAACCTCCTGTTATTGCTGAATCTACAACTGCATTAAACTGTGTGTCACTGGCAGCCCCTGCTCACAGGCCATAAATTAGTATTTGTTTTTAGCTTTGTATGCGATGCATGCTTTGTCCCAGCTAAATAAACGGTAAATTATTTTGCTGTAATGTGCTGCGTTGGCACATTGACTGGTGGCATTTTTTTTGTTTTTGTTTTATATATATATATATATATATATTGAATCTAGCCCAGTGGTTGTGCATCCACAGGCATGCATATTGTGTGATGTTGTTTGTTTTCGCACTTTGAGCCATTGTTATACACTTTATTAACCCCTGCAGTGTCTCAGCAATTACATATTTATGAGTCTAGGGTTTGTTTTGATATCATCTTCATTACTGCAGAAACACTGAAACCATGTAACGTCACAGGACAGAACTACACAGGCCTGTTCCTAAGCGGAAATTTTGACTAATCATACATAATGGAACTCAAAACCTTAAAAAGGACTTAGATTGTTATTAACACCTGCGCTTTTCCTGCTCTGACATGTCAAAATGTCCACAGTGAGAACAACCTCCAGTGTGTGTCTGTCAACGTGCTGTATAGAGCGATTTCATCAGCGCTGGCTGTTTCACTGACATTAATCTCCCACGTGTGACATCAAATCTGAAACCACGCAGAAGAACTCTCCCAAGTAATAATGTAATTACTTTGCATTTAATTATTCTACAGCGAGACGGTGGCTGTAAGCTTGAACAAGCACTGTTAGACCGCTGAAATGAGAGAGGACAAATTTATGACACTTTATGTTTTGCTCGGCCACCAGTGACTGGACATTATTTAATAGTTGACATGAGAAAATAACCGCTTCCACTGTTAATAAAATAAAACCAAGACGCTTGGGCTAGATGTCATCAGAGTAAAAATACATTGATCAGTGAAAAGTATTCCTATCTATGAATGTCCAAACATGTCTTATAGCAGTCCAGCATTATTGTTTGTCTGTTCTATTGCTGAAACAAACGTATTTTTAGAGAAATATTGAGGAAAAGTAGCACAAATCATTCATCAGTCTTGCAGGTGTTGCACAGTCATATTGGTCTCTTCTAGTTCATAAGGTATTTGCTGTTTGCAAACTCACAAACTCATGTTTCCAAGCTCTGCTTTACTTTTTTTGTTTTCTGATCCTTTTCAAGGGGCTCGTGACTCGATCAAAGAGTTGCTTCATATGGCTAATTATCATTAACTGAAAGTGCAGTGTTACCAAGATGTTTAAGATAGTGACACTGCAGTCTTGTGGGGTGCTGACTGTGCAATTAGGTCACAGAGACTGTTGTTGGACAACTGCTCCATCCCTCTGGACTGCAGTTTTGCTTACTTTGCAGAGCACTATTGCATTCATTATACAGAACCGGGATTTTCAGCCTCCGAACCTGTGAATTTTTTGTTCATAATCATAAAAACATTTTTATATCTCTGTTATGTACCTCAGTGGTTTTCAGGTTTTTTTGACTGCAAGCTCGGCTGGTTTTCATTAACTATCTAATCAGAAGCCAACTCACACTTGGGACACCGAGTGAATGCAATTAAACAGCAGGTAGAGCAAAAAACAAACCATCCTCAATCGACAGAAAAAAGCTTTTTATTTCTGATTTGTAGAAGAAAATGGATGTGACCATAGAATCAGAATGTTTGACTTGATGATAGATAGATAGTATTACCTTTTAGTTTGAGCCTCAGTGTTGCAGCTGATGGGAGCCTATACTGTATGTGTATACACTAACACACACATAAGAGGATGAACCAAACCTTTTTATCAAATTCGTCAACAATGGAAATGTCGATGTCACAGTTCGGCAGTATTTTTAAATGAAAAACGGTGCAACATTTGAACAGTAAATGGGGCAGAAACAAAGGTAGAGGATTACATCTCTGAGTTATTTTGCGTCCTCTTTTCCCAAGAAACAAACTCAATTGGCATTTTTTATCGATTTGAAATCAATTTAATAGAGTGAAGTGTTCCTGAACAAGGCTTAATTACTTTCTCAACATTGACCCGAGGAAGAAACAGCAAATTGATTTCTATGATGTTCCTGTAAGGCTCACTGGACTAAAGCACAGTGTTCCTCTGCCCTCCTGACATCTTCCACTCTCTACTCTTTCAGAAACAAAACACACAAAATCGTCAAACTATACTGAGAATATCACTGATGGTTAACTGCAGCACCAACTGCACAGCATCATCTCAAAAAATGGTCATGAGATCATGAAACAAACATGTTGGAGCGACACTTAACTAAGAGGAGTAGTTCGCCTGAGAGTCTGCACTAGAAAGACTGAATAATGGACAAAGACAGTGTTTTCTTGACCTGTTACTGAATCTCACAACAGAGGAATCGCAGCACCTTAAACTGATGGCTATTCATGCATGCCAAGTATCCTTAACATATGTCTTAATTTTCATTAAACTATGTAATTGACAGCAACTGGCAAGTATCACCGAAAGGTCCAGTGTGCAGGGTTTAGGGGGAACTACTGGCATAACTGGAATATAATGATAATAATTGTGTTTTTATTAGTTTATAATCACCCGAGAATAAGAATTGAGCGGATCCTCTTCCACTTAGTCTATCAGTCCCTGGCTCTAGAGAGGCCTATTTTGTCACTGTTTTGTTTTCTGTTCTCTGGAGAGGCCACTGCATGTTCTCCTATATCCTTGGAAGGAGAGTTTGAGCCAAGGGAAACTGAGGTGGCTGCAATCTGCAATCTCACTGCTAGATGCCACTAAATCCTACATGCTGGTCTTTGAACGGTTTAAGGAATCAGTCTTATAATTCTCAAAATAAATAATACATACATGCGGATCATATTTTAAAGAACCTACTTAAAAAACACCATTCAAACAAACCTAGCTACATGGATTATGAAGTCATTTACATTTCCATACTAAACTTGGTGTCACCTTGTTCAGCCAATTAAAACATATGTGAATGTAATGAGTGACAACAGTTCTTAACATAATGACACATATGTTAAATGACAAAGACAAAAAAACCCCCACAGTAAATAGAATAGAAAAAACTGGATTACTGTATAAACAGAAATGTATAATTATCACATTATAAATATATTCATGCTCGTTGCCTGAATGCGTGAATGCAAGGTGTTTGACTGCAGTGGCAGTGAAGCCTTTCGGTTCTCCTCAAGCAGCTGTGTGTTGTAGCTGCCTGCAGGAGAAGCCTCATTAGGCGGCATTTCAGATTTTGTCAGTACTGACATTGCATAACTCAGAGTAGCTAGCACTGTGTCACACAGTGATTTATGGTCACTGTTCCTCACTGTACCCTTGGGTGCTTTAGTCCACTGAAAACGCCGGGTTTTGATGACTGCATCAAAATAAACAGACACTATCCGGTGACTTTCTATTAACTAGTTTGAGCCTCTGTGGTATTTTTCAGAGCAGAAAGTATTTCTGAGCAGGTGAAGCCGACCTACAGTGCAGACTAAAAGGCTCCATCCCCCGACTGACAAGTGAAATTACTGAAACAATATCACACAGAAACAAGCCCAGTGTTTTTCAAATGGAGCCCTGTTTCACTTCCACATTGCCTCGCAGTTTAACTTTTATGTTCATTTGAAAAATACTGCCAATTTCCATTACTGGCCACCTTTTTTAAATAAATAAACACATAAAATAAACGAGACTATTCAAAGAGGTGCAGTGGGCTTGGATGCACGGCTGCTGTGTCTCTTACCTTTGGATACTGTTGGATGGGAATGAGAACTCTTTCGGAGAGCTTGATGTTTTTATTGCTGATTATATCTAGGTATTTCTTCGTGTCGCCATCTTTCCTCAATTCATCACCTTCGTACTTTTCAATCTCTGCAGAAAAACAGAATAAGACAAAGAGATAAAAGGATAATCAGCTTCTTATGCAACTCAAAAAAGCATCAGTCAACCTCCTCCATTCTGCTTTGGAGCCAACTGCGCAGTGTAATGTTAGGCTGGGGGCATGCTAGGAGAAATTTAACAATGCATTGCATCACACAGTGAATATTCTGCTGACTGTTCTGTGTCTCAGCTGTAAATATGCTCACATTGCACACTTAATGATACGAGATTATCCCCGCTGACTCCCGATACGTCCTTTTACATCAGGCCCTGTAATCTCATGATCCAGTAATTCCAATCAAAACAACAACAGAGGCAAACAGTCACAGTCAGCTCGCTCTTTGCCTCACTTCACTACAGACCCAGCTCTCATGGGCTGTCAGCGCTCCCTGATCCCCCAACACGGCACAGGACTTGGGCAGATGTCGGATTAAACACATAAAACGATAATATCGGGTAAAAATCATTTGGGGCTGTTAAGATGGGATCTGTGGACTTCCGTATTAAGATCACATTTGCAGATCATTGGTTCCGATCAAACTATTTCTGCTTATAATTTGCAGGATGAGCAAATCTTGTGCAAATTGGCCCAATAGCCATCTTGTGTGTCCCCAGCCTTATTGCAAAGAGATGAGGGATGAGATATTAGCTGTCCAGTTAAGCATACCGTATGAGCTTGACAAGTATGTTCCCTGAAAACCCCCGAACAATAATAGCTTTTCATTGTGATTAAAGCACACTGACAGTACATTCTTCTTCATACAGATTCTGGAGAGAAAAAAAGCTAAGTGTTGTTCACCTCTGTCACTAATTATCCAAAATTATCAGTGCACAACACGCCTGCTGGACAATAACTGATGGACCTGCAGAAGACAGAAAACGTGTCACCAACCATTCCTGAGATGATATGCTGAAAGTCAGGAGTTCAGCTGTCAGCAGACAAAGCTGTGAGGTTTAAAAAAAAAAAAAGTTTTGCGACGAATATGTAATCCTTAAATTTGAATGCATTTACCTCATGTTGTAATTGAAGCGACCAAGCAATGAAGGAAGGGGGTCGACCACAGAATAACTGTCCTCATACCAAGCAGAATCCACCTTTAAATCCATCTTTAAAGTCTCAGAATATGACCTTCTGGATATCCATAGCGCCGACTTAATGATCCCCTGCAATCCCAATATTCACTCATTACAGCTTCTAGTAGCCAGTGGATTAAGTTTTAAGGAGCTAAGCTTCACGTTTTTATGAATTAAGGTCACTTGTTTTTTTCTCTTGTCTGAGAAATCACAAAGACCAAACTCCAACTGCTCGAAATGAAGCAATTTCTTCCAGCCCTCTGTGATTGTGCCTGATTGTCCGAGAAAGATCGTTTAAATTGGATCCTGCTGTCTCTCTCTGTTTTTTTTTTCTGTTCTTTATTCTGACACTCTCACCAAAGCTGCAAAACTGTCTTGACAACTGGAGTTCATGCAAATGAATGCAAAAAATGCCTTTCAGATTATAATGTGTCAGTCAGTGCGAAGGAGATGAACCTAAATTTAACTTTTTCTTTTTTTTTTCCACAGAAAGGAGATTTCTGAAGCCACTGAATGCGTTTAGCTCATATCAAAAAACATGCATGAGGCTCAGATGTCCCCCAGTGAGGCTGTTATAAAAAGGACTGCATCATGTAAACCCAGTGAACCGACTAACGCTCACCCAGACCACCATCGCCTGCCACTGGGAATAGACTGCCAAAAGTTCTTGTTGAAATCACAGGTAAACAGACTGAAAGACCCCTCCAACCTTTTATTCCCATCAACACAGCTGATTCACATCTCCTTCTGTGACACTTTACACAAGACGAGTGTCCCCAGATAGCAGGAGTCTACAAAATGTGCCTTTTAAAAATAGTATTTCGCCTGAGGAGATAAATCAAGCACAACCTGTGGTGTGCAAACACATGCATATTTTGAACCAGCTCCGCTCACATACAGCAGACAGGTAGGTACTGTAGAGTGACAAGCTGAAAATATAAACACAGCATTTACATAAGGAGGAGTTTTTTTTTTTAGCCACATTAGCTGTGGGGCTCTAGGGATCGTCAAAGTGGGTCAGTCTGTCCACCTCTTTGGTCCAGATAGAAATATGGCAACAAATATTGAAACAATTGTGTAATCTCTTAATTTAATCTGCAAAACTACTAAGATGCCCATCAGCTCAATGTGCTTTCGAGCAAATGTTAGTTTGCTGATGTTAAACATTAACACATCTAGGGTGCAACGAGTGAAAGATATGGGCAACAAAAATCGACGACTAAATTAGCTTCCAACAGCTTGAATCGCCAGATAGTTGGTGTTGTTATCACTTGTGTTTTCGGTTGACTCTGAGCGCTCTGACATGGAGGCATTAATGGAGTGAAGTGTGTCACTCCCCATGCGAATCGCTGCCTGATGTGATTAAATAAAAGCGTGGTCCACCTTCTCGCAGTCTGGGGACATACTGCGAGTTGTGGGTGGATCAAGGTTACTGCTGATCTCAGCACGGGAGAACTGGAGGAACATCGGATGAACCAAAAATAAGAAATAACCAGGGGGGCACTCCATCCTCAGTAAGTTATCACGGAAGCTATAGGGCCCTACCCTTAATGCTGCCATCAGTCTACCACTGGTCCACGAAAGGCACTTAGCCGCTGCAGTGTGCCGGCCACTGGGCTATCCATAAAGTTTTCACTGGTCCTCTCCTTACTCAAGATGTGTATTAGAGCATGCTGCGTGTTGGGTTAGACAACTTTATTCAATATAATATAACAAAATCAAGCCGGAAATTGCGTTATTGTAGCAGCAGTTCACATAAATCACATAAAACACTCTATTAAAACGGTTCGCAATGAGCACGTCAATTGTCTTTATTGCTAGTTAGCAAAAAAGACCCTCAAGCTAAATTTTACAGCTGATGGCTAAACACAAGCCATTTGGTAATTGTGCAATTCATATTCCAAACAGCCCATTATTTGCTTCAATAAACGATAGATTATAGACATCAGCATGTTGGCACTGTCAGTGTGAGCATGCTACAATGACAAAAAACATTTAGTTTGGAGCTCTCTTTGGCTAATATTCCCCACAAAGAGCCACCACACAGCTGCCACTCCTTTTAATAAATGCCCCCCAAATCAAGTGACAAGCCCTCTAGGGAAGGAGTGTTGCCATAGCAACATAGTTCACACCCAGAGGAGGTTTGGGTGGATGGTAGGTTAACAAAACATTATTTTGCTAATTTAATAGAATGCATTTTCATGTGTATTTATTCATACCGTCTAATGAAGTCAGTAAATAAATCATTTGCATTTAAAAGAGCTTTTGGTGCTATTTGCAGTTGCAGCTTTCATCAAGGACCCGGTTCTTGATATCTTCAAAGATTAGTTTTAGGTTTCAGCACAGAGAATTTATTGTGCATTTTCATTGTGACAGGTTTCACTTTTAAATGGGCATGAGGTTCATATTATTTGAATAATGCAATTGTGTTTTTGTAGCCCATGAAGATGATTATACTCTGGAACAGTGTTTATGGGAAACACCTTCATTCTGGTCCGTAGCCTATAAGTGAACTCAGAGGGCGATTATGTGTGAGAGACAGAGAGAGAGTGTGACAGAGGAGTAAGAAGAGGAAAATGAGCTTACAATGTATAAATCCGGTGAAACGCGCACACTGGTATCATCTTTGTCAAATATGTGGTCGGAAGCGGCAGGAGCCTAAAGATCAGAGAAGCGAGAAAGTGCTTTGAAGGTCACTGGTTTCAGTCCTCATGCTGGATGAAAAAAAAAATCTCATTTGGGGAACTGAATGAGTAAAACACTCTCAGCGACTATTCTGGTGCTCTTGATCCCCTCTGTTGCGCTGCCCAAACTGCTTCAGCAGAGCAGCTCAGCAGCCAAGACTGGAAGAAAAAAAAAAAACCTGTGGTTTAACTGGGCAGCTACCAGATAAATGTGTGCAACCGAACGAGTTAGGAGACAAGGTTTTGCTGAAAAAGAGAAAATGTGCTCAGTCAGCCTGCCATGGCTTAAGGTTAAATACATCTGCTTTGGTCTGTATGCAGCGACAAAGAGCATCAACAGAGAGTGAGGAACAGTTTGAAGTCCATTTATCCTAGACACCGTGAAAATGTCAATAAACAGACAAAACTGTATTCTGAATTAAATTAGCATTCGCCTCTTTTGGGAGGACATAGACAGACAGCAGATCCAACTACAGAAGGTGCCTTTGGACCAGAAAACAAGCACTAAACAAGATATTCTGGCTGAAGAAAAAAATCATTTCGCCATTGAAGTCTGGTCTGAATACACTTGTCATGGACTGTCTGTTTTTTTAAAAATTCCCTCAAAGTTCCAGCATGGTTTGCTGAAAAGAAACTGTCCCAAACCAGAAAGTGTTTGGGCTGCTATCAGTAGTTTCATAGTATCACGTGCAGTTTAATAACATAAGAAGAAGAGGAATGGGAGCTGCACCATTTGTTGGAGATAATATGTTTACTGCTCGGCTGTTTATCCTCACATTGTAGCTTTATTGGATTCCGGTTGCTGTTTGCTATATGGTCCACGCTACTAAAGCATGCAGTTTGTTCTACTGCTGAGTAGGAGGCTTTTATAAAAAAAAAATGTGTGCGCTTGCAAGTCTGAGATGCTTTCGGTGAGATCAAATTGTCTCTCATGTCTGGTGCTGACGTTTTGATGTTGTGATTTTCTGATGGGTCAACAGAGAAGCACGAATCGAGAGAAAACAGCCATACGGCGATAAAATGAGTCAACAAACCGATTCCAGTCAAAATTAATTCCTTCCAACATAGGTTTGATTAATCTCCTGCTGCACCGTCATGCAGCACAGGGACGTGATGAGATAAAAAAAAAAAAAAAAACAGAGCATAAAGATGAACATCATCTCACCCAACACAGCAAACTCGGGATGTGCTGGAATCTGACATGTGCTTTGTGCAGACAAATAATGCACACAGTAAGCATCATCCTGCTTTATTTTTTTAAACTTTCACCTTTTTCTGCAATGCTGGCTGAAACAGTGTAAACCTTGAATAACCTAGAAGCTGATGGATGAGCAGTAAAGGAAAACAGCAGATAAAAACTGCTAGAAAAACCATATTTGTACTCCTTTATTTCTGTATGCATGCTGGTACTTGTAGTCTGTTTTCTGGAAGTTACAGCTGAACGGCACTTCACTGCTTGTTTGTTTCAAGCTTTCAATAAAATCCCTAAAATCTGTTGAAACAGTCGAGTACTGTAAGCGTAGAGTCCATTGTTGGTTGATATTAATCTACTTCAAAATGTTCCATTTGCACAGTGGTGAACCAGTCAATGCTGAATTATTACTTTATGCGCTTTATTGTTACGCCAGCTACAATAAAGAAAAAACCCAAAGTCTTCGTCAAGTGCTTCTATTAGCAGACACCTAAATTATTCACTGATTTCTTCGTGCTACTGAATAGTATATCTACAATAATGACTTCACAATGGGGGGAAAAAAATGAATTGGTGTAATTATTCGCTAATAACTGATTGCTTGTTCACATCAAACACGGAACGAGGTCGCGATAGCGCTGGTCCTGGCAGAGTAGACCTGGTGGGGGGAAGGAACTACGAGACGTGCAATTAACATTGTCCCTCTTTTTTCACTCTGGACTGATGATTATAAATACACGGGGTTGAAAATATGCGCCGCAGTTTGGCCACATGCTGTTTATGTGTTTTTAACTGAGCTGCACTGAGGCAATTCCAGCAAACTGACAGAGTGCTAATAGGAGTGTTAATACGTCAATGTAATTATAATGCCGTCTTCAAAATTCTGTACTAAAAGTGCAGTGGAAACTGAAGTGAAAACGTAATTACTCTTCATATAAGTGATACATTAGAAGCAAGGAAAGGCACATTTTAATTAGGATGGTGTTTAAATGACAAAAAGCATCCCATATGTCTGTAAGATCATCCTTTATTCGTACACGTTGGATATTATGTTGAATATGTTATAGTTTTATGTATTTACTCCACATATTATCCTACATTTTCATTTATTTGTCCAAAAATGTGGAGGCAGGGGGTTTGATAAGGAGGAAAATAGTCATTAGGAGACTGCATATTGTTTTGTTGCACACTTGGTGCTTTTCTGTTGAATCTTCTAACGAAATAAATGAATATAGGCAGAGAATGAGGTGTTTAGTAGTTGCTCCTTTCAGTTCAGTCCTATTGATGTTGGCTGTCATCTAGGCCCTGCATGCAATATAATCGTAGTTTGTTGTTGCTCCATCAAGCTAACGTTCATTTCCTGCAATGAACATTACAGTGCAATATCGTACAAAGACGAATGCTTTAGTTTAAACACAAAAAGCTCTCATCACACGCGGAGTTGAAGTATACCTGAGCAACACAACATAATTTAACTTATTGTAACCTCACACCAGTGAAAGTGTTGTGGTGATCAAAGTCAACTAAATGAACAGAAATGACCCAATCTACAGATTCAGACAAACAAAAAGATGTATTCCTGTCCGTCTCTCACTTCATTATTTAGAACTTTGCTGTTGCATGTGAACATTCAAAAGGCACAGTAATATAATCTGTTATTTAATATCTATTGTCTGAGTGCTGCGGCTTTGGCTCATCCACTCGTTTCTGTTGCTCGAAGGGCTTGTGACCTTGGAATTTAATCTTATTCGACCCGTGCACTCATTGTAAGTCACTCTTGATAAGAGTGTCGGCTAAATGCTGAAAATGTAATTCAACGTTCTCGGCTGTCCTGAAATGTGATTTTTGCGTCCTTTTGATGGGTCATACCACATGGGGTGCTGTTTATCTGTCACGACGAGCCGGGTCACCGCTGGGTACTGAGTGGGCCATAATGGAGACGCACGAAAATGTGAGCAACAACTTATAAAACAAGACGGAGAGGTAGATAAGTGAAAATCAATTCTCGGAGTAGAATGGCGCTCCGCGGTGAAGCATCTTCCAAATCAATTGGAAGAATATAAGATGCGCAGCACTGTGCAAAAGTTTTAGGCACTTTAGACGTTTAGATTTAGATAGGGAGGCATCCGAAGTTCTGCATCATGACAGAGAGCTCAAACGTACAGCCAAAGTCATGAAAAACTTCACCAACAAGAAGAACAAGAAATCCTGCAACAGATGGGACGACTCCCAGAAGACAGTGAGGCAGCCTAAACGCACAGACCAACTGTCAAAAGGGCGCTTCTATAATAATATTGATCCATTTTTCCTCTTATTTATGCCTTTATTTTTGAAAGCACTCTCATTCCAGGGTGTGTGATTCCACATCACATATACACTCGTCTATATTATGCTCCTGCAGAAGGTATTTGAACATTGATTGCATTCTGCACCATGGCTGTGCATTTTAAACCTCATATATTACAGAGTAAGATTTATATCTCCTTGAGTCATTCACTGAAGCTTAGCATCTCAACTCCTATTTATTGCTCTCCATTATTGGCTGACTAAAACTAAAGCTATAACAGTCGCAGGGGTGCATAGCACAGGTTCTTGCATTGATTAATTTTAATTAAAGTTACAGGGTCGTTGCCCAAAATGTGGTTTGAGCTTGTTTTTGACAGAGCCTTGATGAAGCATTAACATTAGCCTAGAGACTTTTACAGAACTTACTTTTACATGTAGAATGTGTTTAAGCACAAGATGACCCAAACTGTAATTAACTGCTGGGTACTTTGTCTCCTTCTAGGGATATTTCTGATGCATGTAGCTGGAAAAAAAAAAAAAAAAAGTGCTGCTCAGACCTTAAGAGAAAACCCGAGTGCTCAAAACACTTAGAAGAACGGCTGAATGCAAGGTGAAAATGAACACAAAACGCAGCTATGATGTGGACTGAAGTGTGTTTTGAGCTCATTCAACGTGCGTTTCACATCAAAACGAAGAGTGTGCACAGGCTATTTATGCTGCGTTCCAAACATGTAACTCGGTGACTCCCAATTAAGGAAATTAAACAGGAAAAAGCATGAATTTAAATAAGTGAAAAAAACTTAGCAGACAAGGAAATTTTGTGTTCCCAGTCTCTTGTGTTCTTTTTGACAGTAATCATAATGTTGGTCCCCCTCTGTATCTATATTTATCTCTTAATCAGAGAGGTTGACATAATTCAGTTTTCTCTGCAGGTTTGTTTTGCATTGTCACTGTGCCTTGCAGCACCTTGTGAGGGCATGTGAGACGCTACTGTACACCCTGTCAGGATGCTTAGCGACAACGCACACTAGATGTTGTGATGGCAGGAAAAAAAGAAATGTGGAGAAATGTCTCCTTCACCCTAAAAATGGAAGCACGCACACATTTTTCAACAGCCAGTGTTCCTCTGCTTGTCCATCAGACACCTCTCCTCCGCCTCCCTGTCTGCTTTGCCTGTCACCTTATTAGTAATCCCATTGGTTTTCATGGAAATACGAGGCTACGTGGCGTATAGGGGAGTCTTATAGAGGAAACCACTGGGATCTATTAAAGGCTTGCCTTTCTGGTGTCCGACTTCCAGCTTTACATCAGCCGCGCAGTTCTTTAGTCAACTTACATTAAAATAAACTGACTGTGTCCAAGAAGGAAGTGTAGAAGAAGAGTAGGGAGTCAATATTGTGCATGATGTATTTATAGTATAAAATAAAATCTACACTATTTTCTTACTGTTTTAAATCTAAAAAGAAGAAAAAAAAGTCACCCCCACCCTTATTTTACAGCCAGGAACTAGAAAATGCCTCATCCCAAACTGCTTTAAATCAAAGACAAATGATTTTTTAGAAGCAACATAATTTAAAACACCAACAGCAAGGAATTCCTTTCATAAATATGGAGATGTTAAGGGAGCACAGTTAATCCATGTTATGCGGTACATTGTGCATGATGTGAATAATGCAGGATTACATGCTTTGCTATTCAGTGATAAATAGCTGTGAATCTATAAATCTGGTAAGTGCAGTTTATCTTGCAGTCCAGCGATATTCTGCATTATCCATGAGCGCAGACTGACAAAACCAGATAACAACTCCGTGACAGCGGTTAAAAGTTATGATCGTTATTTCACACGCTGTCATCCGCAGTTGATTGTGTTGAACGTTTTCAGAGTCGGCGCTACAAAACTGACAGTTTATCACGCTGATTTTCCAGTGTTGTGTATGATGCATAGATGCTTCGGTGTTGACCTTGCGAACGGGATGCTATTCAGGGAAACACATTGCAACGTACTACAGTGTATTGTATTTTTGATTACAGTGTTACACTCGGTAGAATAGTATTCATACCCTCCAGCCCCTAGGTGCTGTGTACAACCCTGCACAAGGATTTATCGCTGGTGACGACGCTGATCATTGTGAGCTGTATGTAAAGCACAGGAGGCCTTCCTCTGTAAGGTTTAAAAGAAACTAGTTTTTATTCATCTACTTCTTATTTACCCCGTGACATGACCTCTCCACTGACCTTTAACGTAGGCCTTTATCAGACACACTTGAATAACTTGTAGATGCCATGAACTTGAGAAATCTAGTTTTATTCACGCTGCACCTGTAACCTCTAACAACATGCAGAACAAACTCAAGCTTGACTCATATTTATCCTTCGGGCAATTTAAGTTTTCAACTTAATCACATTTTACCTCCAGCCATTCTTGTTTTAGCTGATTCACTTGTCTTACATCTTCATTGCTATATATTCCTAATGGTGCTATTTCACTAAATTGTTGTTTTTTTATGTTTTTGTTGGTAGTTTTATCTCAGATTTTTGTTTGTATCTTCTGTTTGTGTCTTTGTTTAGGCTCTAGTTTAATGTTTTTTTTTTTTTTAAAGACGCTTTAAATGAATGAATTTATCACATGACTTAAAAAGTGTCAGTAAGTGAATACATGTGTAGCACCATTTTAACGTGCTAATTAAAGTTCACTGTGATTAGTACTTTTTTTTTTTTTTTTTAGTTTGCATTCTGGCTACGGGATTCAGCCTTCAGTAAATCTGGCAAAGTGTATTGTGTGACAGATGATCCCATCTGCACCCTGGTTAGCGACAAGAGCGGGACTGTCAGGTGTCTCATCAACACATTTCAACAGAAAGGCTCAGGGGGCAGAACACCGGAGCACAAACACCCTGTCCAGTTACAGCATATTAATCTAGCCCACTGTGTGACTTCACCTCAAACAAACGTGTCAAAAGCTATTAGAAATTAACATTCAACCACGATATCAGAAGGTTACTTGGACACAAAAAAGGAAATAATGCATGACTTCAGTAACCAGTAATAAAGTTGTACATAAGGCTCACAGTCGTGCAGTACACTTTTGTCATTTTATATCTGACGTACTATTTTTCACACAAGGATACAGTGTCGAGTGTTTTGTTTGCTTTCCTGTTTGCTCTGTCTTGCCTCTGCATCTGCCTTTAAGTGTTGTCCTGTGAGCTCATGTAGGCTGAGCACATTTGGGTCCAAGACACTAGAATGAAAGTATCATCCGCTCGCCGCAATAACACATCACTCATACCTCTTCAGTGCTATTTTTAGGGATACACTTCCACCTTCCATGTGCACTTAGGACAAGGTGTAGAACCGCACTGGAGAGATGGGGAAAAAAAAGTTACATCTCTACACTGAAAGAGCCGAGCCGGGTTGCTTGTGTTTGCTTTGGGGTGACAAGTTTCCCATCAGAGAGACACATTCTCAGCATGTGAATGAGACCGAGGCTACCTGTAGGATGAAGAAGTGCTTTACATGCTGCAGGCCTGTTGGACATACGCTAACGTTATGACGGAGAAAAGACTGTAGAACATCTGCCTCAAAGGCGTTTAGTCCGCTCTGTGACCTTCATGACATTTAAGGTGCATCAGTTTGAGACATTTTTGACTCCTGGTACATTTCAGCCGGCAATGTGCATCTCAGGTTATGATCAAAATGTTAGATATGTGGTCACTGAGCATAACTTAGAATGAGGAAAAAGTCAAGGAGGACATGAAGTTTGCCAGAAAGCAAATCTTTCCCAACCGCTTGCAGTTAAAGAAATAACCACAAAAAACAAAAATTTTACATAAATGTACAAAAATCCTGACCATCTCAGCAATAAAACAAAAACAGCTGGCTGTACTCTGTATTTTTCTGGGGGGATTAACAGCGCAGCTTAAATCCAATTAATCATACAATTAAGGTGATTAGCCCTTTCACTGTTTTCTTTCTCTCTCTCTGCTCTGTGAGGCTCTCTGGTTTAATTTCTCAGTGCCTGTGCTTGACCTTGGAGGGCAGTGGGTTACAATAAGAGGTGATGACTGACTTTTTTTTTTTTTTTTTTAAACTTTCTGTGCTCCCAGCATATTTTTTTTTTTTTTTTTTTAAACTTTCTGTGCTCCCAGCATATCCTCACTTTGATGGAAAACCTCAGTAAAGTTCTGCACTGGAGCCAGAGAGCAGCGTCTACATAAAACGCACAGCACACAGTGAATTTAATGCCATAAAGAACGCGTTAAAAGTCAAGGACGGTGTGCTATAACATAAAGCTCACATCAGGTCACTGTATTTCTCCCTCCTCCCTCCCAAAAAAATAAGAAAAAAAAAAGAAAAATGCAAAGCAATGGCGCTTCCAGCAGCACAGAACGTGGTGACTGATAAACAATTCTGCAACGTTCAGAGTCGGATACATTTTTTTTTTTTTAGAAAATACCTGACTTACCTTCTGCAAGCAGGCGCACCGCATGCACAAAGCACGAATCCAAGCTGTTTTTCTCGGCCACCAGTTCAGGTAAGTACTTATCTGGATGCATTATTATCACAGCGGACTTTGCAGTGCAGGTGAGACGACAGGAGCGATGCAAGTATATAAAAAAAGATTAATAATAAATAAAAAAAAATAAAAAAAATAAATCCAAATCTTCCCGCTCCCTGTTTATTGTTTGGCAGCTGTGGAGCACCAGTCTCAGTGAGCAGCACCGATCCCCCCCCCTCTCCAAACTACTAGTCGTCCCAAGTCTCCGTGACTGGAGGCTGAGTTGTGATTCAGAGGTGTGAGCCCATCTCTGCCACCACCGCTGCCTGCTGCTGATGCTGATGCTGCTGCTGCCTCTCCTCCTCCTCCTCCTCCTCCTCCTCGGCTCCCCGCCAGACTCGGTGGGTCTGCAGACCGCGCTGCTCCCCGCCCCCTCAGCAACATTATTGGCCATATTCTGGGACTGGTGCTGCTGAAAAATTAAAAAATAAATAAATAAAAAAAGTCCCTACTGAGCGCATACCAATTGGGTAATGTCCTCGAAGGGAATGGATTTATTATTTAAAAAAAAAAAAAAAAAGCAGTTGAGGTTGCACTGGGTCGAGGCTGGCATCCCTGCAGTAATCTCCTTCCAACATGATTGATTTAGTTGGTTTATTGAAAGTTTTATGCAGCATGTTGAAAATAGCTCCTATATATTTGAGAATGTAGTAACATCATAATAATCACTGTAACCCTATTCAGGACTTTTGGGGTCTTTTGGACCCCCAGGCCATTTGGTTTAGGTGACAGGTAATGTTTGTTTATTTTTGAAGATTTTTTAAAAATATAAAAATAGACATTTGTCACGCATTTGGAACCAAAATACGCCAACTTATCAGAAAATGTATTGAACATAGTATTAAAGTCTGCACATATTCTTTCTTGGGGTCCAATGCACTCCAAAAACCCTCTACATATGGCAACAAAGTCCTGAAAAGGGTTAAATCCAAAATAATCAGCACAAACTTCAATATGAGTCAAACTAAAAGGCACTCAAAAGGCCACCGGACTTTGATACAGGGTGATAAAGTTTAACTGATGTCATATCAAAACATAATTCCATTTCTAAAGTTCACTCCAAAGTGACCTGCAGTCTGGCAGTGATGGATAAAAACACATACGTCGCTGGTCATGGTGCTGAAAAGTGTCGGAGTATTCTGTGAATTATGTTTTATTCTAAATGGTGCCACGTGAATCAACGTCTTTGGTTTATTCATACTGTCCTTAGAAACCTTTTTGCCTCCTTCCAAGTTACAAAACCTGATCGACTCCAACATTTTTTTTTAATTAAAAAGAAGTTTGGTTGCTTTGTTATAGAGCAAACCACACATACACTCACTGAGCACTTTATTAGGGACACGTGTGCTATCTAATGCTATCCAAAACATTTGCATTTTAAATGTTTCTATTCATGTTATGACATTCATGTGACTCTTCCACTTTGTGTTTTGTGTCTATTCCATTTTAAAGTGTTCCTAATACTTCCTCCCCCCTCATGTATGTTAAAAGGGTGGAGAAAATATGCAGTATAGTGCAGCAAAATCAAAGCTGCAAATGCAGAAGCTGCAGAAAAGTAGAATTAATCACCTCACTGATGCACTGAACTGCATTAGATTTCACAAGTGTAGCTAATAAAGTGGTTGTTGAGTTTATATTCCAAGCTTTTCTTTTTAAAAAACATTGTCTATGTGAGGGCGTTAGCTCTCATTTGTTTTCTGATGTTAATTACTGAACTTAATATAATTAAATAATTAACTTAAAAAAAAAAAAAACACCAAATATGATTGCTGTACCTGCACAGCATCCTTTAATGTAATAATGTTTTGCAGCTTCTGTTTGTTAGCTAGAAAAATAATAACAACAAAAAAAGCCACAGTCCCAGTATGTGGCTCAGAATAATGTAATGTAATAATTACAGGCCTCAATTATAGCTGAAGGAGGTCAAGTCAAGAGGAGCTTTTCCTACTTGCAAAGTGAATTTCAGGCACCGACTTAAAGAAACTCTTATAAATAGATGTTTGAAATTAAGTGGACGCTTCATTAAGTCCCTACAAAGCAATGTCACCAGTGTCAACAATGTCAGCGTGAACATTTGGATCTCATACGAAATGCTTCTCTTGTCCCCTCGTCGCGATATCGACTTGAATCCAAAAGTCATCCTCGGCACAGCATGCAGGCTGCCTTACTTACTCACAAATTAGATTTGAACGGATGAGGCTGGTGAACGACCAATTCTAGCTCCACTTGACCTTTAGAGTTGTTTCTCTTTGCACTGATCAGAATCCTAAAGACTGGAGGGGGGGCCACAGACGCCAGTGTTTCATGGACTGAAGTCAATTAGTTTGATGTTATTATGTTTCCTCTCAATTTGGTTCACTGATTTATTGTTCAAATTAAAATTCTGTCCACTTTGACGGAACTATTTATCTGTGTGATCTAATCTTGTGGTTTTGGAGGTGCTCTGCAGCAGATTAAGTACCGAAAATACCACGAAAATTGAGCCACATTATAGAATTTTAAAGTTTGAGGATATACACAAAACTTTATTCAAAATCTTAACACGTTATCTTTATTGACAATTTCTTTCAATCAACATGTATCTTGGCATTAAAGGTAGGTTTAAAATTACTCCTAGTTTGTCTCAGAGGCGAGAATAACCATGTATATTCTCTCTACATCAGTCAAAACATTTGGAATGCAATCATTTATCTTATTTGATATTATAGCATTTGCCAATTTCCATTTTTGCTTATTTCTGTAATGTCAAACAGGCCTGGAAGGAATCAGTATTGATCCAAACTCCACACTTGCTTCCTTGATGCATTTCTTTTCGTAGCAATTACTCTCTGAAATGAGACAACTTTGTTTTTCTGCTCCACGGCCTGAAACCGTGTCCAAGTCGGTCAGTGCTGTCTTTGCATTTCATGCTTGCTGGACCTTCAGTGGTCTAATCTCATTCATTGAAGTATTTATGACGATGATAATAATCACAATGCTGTTACTGTGGATGCTAATAGTGATGAAGATTATGACTGTTAAAGTCTGTTAATCTTGTGATCCAATAGTGAGTTTGTAAATTTAAACCACAGAGGGCTGACTGGGGTAAAAAAAAAAAAAAATGTGAAAAAAAGAACAGAATGTAGATTTTCCAGAGTGAAGAAGATTTAGATTGCAGCATGTTTGCTGCTTTATTTAATCACATGTTCTATAGTTGCTATGAATAAGTCATGTTTGTCCTCTTTGGTTTGATGGATTCTTACAGCCCTCTATTGGTCAAAGTGCAACATTACACATTTCACTGCTACCTCCATGTAATGCTGATCGCCTTTCAAGGGTTTAATTACTTTTAACTCATTAATTTAAATTAAAACAGTGAATTTGCAGGTCAAGCATCAGCCTTTTAATCTCCGAAGAGCTAAGATGTGCACCAGCTCTGATTGACTTTCAAAGCAAGTTCCAAACCCTACATGCTGCCTAAGTGTCTGTGTTCAGTTTTATCTTTTTTATTTACTTCTTCAATTTTCTATTTCCAATTCCCTTTATAGTTTAAATGCCCTCAAAGTACTTTGATGTATGACTCCTGCTTTAAAAAGGTCCCATTTGGTGAAAAATCTATTTTTACTATGTTTTGTGCTCGTTATAAACTTGGCGGTGTGAAATACAAGCTGTTAAAATATGAAGATGTTTGCTTCAGCCATTCCTCCAGCTCCCTCATAACTAGATAGAGACCCAGCTTTACAAGCCAGTAAGGATTTTACTGAGCTGCTACATACCAGCTAACAAACCAATAAGTGTCTAGCTCAAACTTTGTATAGTCCTGCCTCCTCAGCAGCAGCTGCCTCTCAGTCCACCAGGTTTACTTCCTAGAGCTGCTTCTGCTAATTTTAAGGTGCAGAGTTGTGGAGAACTTTTTAATGGTTATGTCACCACAACATTAGGAAAATCCCAAGTGTTTGTCCATTGTGCCTTATGTTACCATTAGCTTTAATTTAGGGATGCATGATATATCGGCGATCACATCGGTATCGGCCGATATTAGTGTTTTTTCCGATATATTGGTATCGGTCCAATTAACAAATTTAGCCAATGTGAAAAACCAATGATTGTCTAACATTAGCGCCTTTGTCTCTACATTTGATATTGCTGCTATTTCACAGATGTTTTTATTTAAATGGTCCTGTACTTGAATGCTAAATATGTTTAAATATGTTTTGCTTTTGCTATGTAATAAAGAAGACTATGTGGTCTAATTTGGTATGGGCTTTTTTTAAATAGTTTTCTCACAGTGCTTACTTCTACTCATTTTTCAGTGTGAACAAAAATTGAATATCTGTAGTATTGGTTTTCAGCGATATCAGAAATCTTAAGATCTGATATTGATGTCGGCAAGAAATTTTAATATCATGCATCACTACTTTAATTATATACATACAGGTCAGCGCACAATTAAAACTAATTCTGAGGGACATTAAGAGATAGTGAAAGCTTTTAGACCCGTTTGAAACCAACTAACAGTCTGGGTCTGGGTCTTCTTCTTCGTCTTCCCCAACCA
>NW_007577862.1:712340-717370 GCF_000690725.1 Stegastes partitus | reverse complement strand
TCTGGGTCTTCTTCTGGTTCTGGGTCTTCTTCTACAGCTTCCCCAACCAATGGTCTGGGTCTTTGTCTGGGTCTGGGTCTGGGTCAGGGTCTTCTTCTTCGTCTTCCCCAACCAATGGTCTGGATCTTCTTCTGGGTCTTCTTCTGGGTGAAATAAACCATTTCTGCAGTATTTTGAGTTTAAAGTTGAGAAACATGATCTGGGGATATAAACAGGATGTGGGAAAGCTATAGACACTGAAACCGCCTGTTTAGAACACAGATAAAACCAGGTGTTATGCAGTCATTGTAAAATGAACATCTTTGCAATATTTTAAGCTCAAAAATTAAAGAGACACATTCTGGGAACATGTAAAAGTTGCTGAAAAGGGGCACAGTATGGGGCCTTCAAGACGTGTATGCTACCGAGTTTCACGAGTTTAAGAAACACTTCCAGCACAATAAAATTAGCAAAGGTAGGGGAAAAGGAGGCAGAAGCTTGCAGTGGGGAGGCAGCTAATTATTCAGTGATGTTCCAGGAGCACCACACCTTAACCCCCACTGGAGAGCTCAGGGCAATTTGCAACCACTGTGAACAGGTGTAAGATATTGTGCCCCACTGTGTGCCTAACCTCCAACCCCGGACACTGACCAGGTGGCAACCAGCTCCACCAGAGGAGGGTTATCATAGTAAGTGCTCAAACACAAACGTAAGAAAAATCCCCCCCCATAAAAGTTGTCTCAATCATAATACAAAAACAGACATTAAACGAGGATTTGAGGGGGATCAACAGCATCCACATTAGACAAAGGCAGATAAACCTTTGCTGTCACAAACTTCAGCCAAACGGACACTAACATGACGAGGCACACAGGAGACTGTCAAACAAATGCACCTTAATCACTGTGTCCATACGAACAAACTAAATCTTTAAAAGGGCAAACAATCCTGACCTCATCACCTACCTCAGAGTCCCAGAGGAACCCACGTGGCCACCAGCAAGCACAGACAAACAGCAGCCATGATGCCACTGGTGCATGAAAAACCCTCATTCAAGGGCTGGGTCATGGGAGGAGTCGACCCAAGTCTATGGTGATGTGTTCAAAAGCTACCTGGAAATACTGGATTCACCTGAGCACAAGTGTTTCTACTACATGAAGATGAAGAGTCAGATTTCATAGCTTCTCTGGTAAAGCAGGAGAACAAGAGGGCTGATGGTGACGATTTATTTATTTATTCACTTATTTATTTATTTAAGGAGCTTCTAAAGTCTGGAACTCAGGCACAATTTGCAGATTTCCTGACATGTTTCCATATTGAATGTGGTCATAACTTGTTTATCTCATTATGTAAACTCTGTCCTAATTGTGCCCTTTGTTGGCTCCGCCTCCATCAAGTCAAACACAATAATCCACAAAGTCGAACTTTGTTTTCAGAGTAAAAGTATGTATAAAAACTGTAACGTCACGTCACAGCAATGGAATGTGGTACTGCATATGTGCAACACAAAGACTCCAGACAGAGAGAGAGAGAGAGAGAGAGAACAAAGTTGACTGTAAAGTAGACTAGACACTCACAAAGGGTCCTGTTGAAGTTCACAAGGCTTTTTGTGTTCAAATCAGAGGTGATATAAAAAGGTATCAGTCAGCTTAATGCACTCTGGAAACTCTGGAGATATAATATATTTACTAAATAATTATTATGTATTTACATATTTTCCTACCTTTGTTGTCCTAGTGGGTGGTTTAGTTTGTGAAAGTATGAGGAAAAACAACAACAACAACAACAACAACAACAACAACAACAAAACCTTACATTTGAGGGCAAAACAGGAAGGCAGGAAGGTTCTGAGCCAGAGGGAACCAGATCAGATGTTTGGTCTATGGCTGTGTGACCCTCACACCTCTGATGGCACATTTAAAGTAATTCTGGCTTCAGTAAAAACAAACTAGGTTTGTCTTTTAGATTTATATATATAAAAGATATTTCACCTCCCATGTTGGATGAGTGATGAAAATCTTCTGTGAAACATTTTCTTTGTTTCAGAACTAAAGAAGCTTCTTGAATGCGAGGTAGTTTTATTTTTATTTATTTTTATTTTATTTTTTAGAGAGAAGTTCAGTTGCTTTTTTTTTTTTTTTACTAAAACTCTATGAACTGGATGTATCTACACAGAACCATGTAGTAATCGTCTATTATTTAAATATATATATATATCTTTCAAATGATATTGAATGGAAACTTGACTCACATTGTAAATTGCAATTACGATAGCTGTCAGAAAAACCACAACTGGATATTTTCCCAAAATCAGCCCCCCAATTGGCTTCAGGTTATTTAAAAATAAATCAATATTTTTTTTTTTTTTTTTTCAATGTACATGTATTTTTTTTTTTTTTTTTTACCAGACCTGCATATAAACTGCATATTAATGAATGAATGAATGAATGAATGAATAAATGAATGACTCCTTAGTATCCTGAAGGAATAATATGAAATAGTGTGGAGAGGACACTACTTATTTAAACCACATGTGCCTTTAAAGACATGTTGTATAAACCAACTATGATTTTAACAACCACCATGATGGTTGATCATAGACGGTCCAGAATGAAGGACTTTATTTTGAAAGTTTTTTTTGGAAGTCTTCAAGTTGAATTACATCACACTTGACCGTCAGTGAGCAGCATGTGCCAGAAAAACAATCGCCTCTCAACCACGTGACTATGGCGGAGGGTTTCCCAGGGGAAAGAGTGTGCACTCCAGGAAAGGTAGGAAATACACTAACAAAATCCAACCAGATGAATAAGAAAAGCAAAAATAATACCTGCCAGGTGAATTTCAAAAAGAAATGCAGCTGGAGGTTGCATCAGATGACAAAAAAAGAAATCATCTGTTAAGTTAGTCATTGATTGAAGTGAAGCTTTCATGTAATTGCAGCTTTTAATTCAAAGTTACTGCAGCCATAAAATGTTCCATTATGCATTGCACTTCTGTAAAGTAACAGGTTGACTGTTTTGAATTGGCTTGGTAGTAGCCATAGACAAGAATAACAGTAATAATGTTGATTATATAGGATAAACATATGTTGACAGATTATTTGCAGAAAACCCCCCAAAACAAAACACAACACTCCTTTAAAAGTAATTAAAACTGGTTTGGAAAACGTATGTCAGCAGAGACAGTGTAGTGATCTGTTAATAAATGTCAGTTTCAAAGTTCAGTCTGATTACACCAGCTTTATTGCCAGTTTAACACTGTCCTAAAGTCAAACATACAGCAAAGACCACATAATAACAATCACCCATTGTAAATGACCAGTTGTAGTCTGTCCTGGAGCATGTTTTCACCAACGGGGAGCTGCAGGTTCATAAAGCAGCTTTCCCTTTTGGCCTTTTTGTTAATTAAATTTACAATTTAGAATAGAAATAATTCCCATTTATAGTTTTTTGTATCATTTTTTTCTTTGCTTTAGTTGAATTTTACTGTTATGTGTTGCTCTGATTTAGAGATACGCCGTATTAACACAGCAAACAACATGCTCAGAATATTAAATATTTGCCTTAAGAAAAGAAAAAAAGGTTGCTGCTGCTCCTTATAATAATTGTCCATATTTTGTCTCTTTTCCTGCAAGGACCTAAAGATGTCAGCAGTGCTGGTTGTACACGGTGGGGCGTGGGCCATACCGGATGAACTGGCCAAGGCCTCTGTTGATGGAGTTAAAACTGCAGCATGTGAAGGGTTTGCAGTGCTGAAAAGAGGAGGAAGTGCCCTGGATGCTGTTGAAGCAGCTGTGAGGACTTTGGAGGATAACGCTGTGTTTAATTCAGGTAAAAGAAACACTTTCACCCATTAACAGCCACATTACAGGTCCCATATGGTGAAAACGTTTTGTGGTTGTCATGAATTTAGAAGTGCATAGTAAAACCTGATGAAGATGTTTACTTCTGCCGTTCCTCAAGCCTCCCCACAGCTAGTTAGACTTCCAGCTTTACAGGCAAGTGAAAATTGCAGTGATGTATCAACTAAGTATCCAAGTAGCTCAAACTTTTGCATCCTCCTTGCCATTCAGTGAGGCGAGCCATTCAGAATGATGCTGCTTCACAGTCCATCAGGTTTATTTACTTTACTTTGCTTCCGTTAACTCTACAATGTCTCAGCCTCGAGCAAAACACACCAAATGTTTTGTTATTGACTGCAAGAGTGAACATAAGAGCCTTCATGTACATCCAGCATCTGAGGGATTGAAGACTTTGTGGATAACTTTGATTTTCAGTGGTATTGTCACCACAACAACAGGAAAATGCTGTAAGCATGTTGTGTGGCTTATGTGGTTATTGTTGACTTATTAGCTTTGATCGTATTAGGTCTGAGCTCTGTTTTTAAATTGTAAAGCTGAGGGAAATCCAGATATGGTGGATGGTGGAAGAACATTTTGAGAACAATAAACCAGGACGTCGCCGGCTCCAGTCCGGCCCGAGACAGGCCCCCAGAGGGGCTCCGCCATCGCCGGCCCGAGTCCGGCCGCCAGAGGGGCTCCGCCGTCGCCGGCCCGAGTCCGACCCACAGAGGGGTTCCGCCGTCGCCGGCTCCGGTCCGGCCCCAACAGGGGTTGCGCCGTCGCCGGCACGAGTCCGGCCCCCAGAGGGGCTCCGCCGTCGCCGGCTCCAGTCCGGACCGAGTCCGGCCGCCAGAGGGGCTCCGCCGTCTCCGGCTCCAGTCCAGCCACGAGAGTGTGTCCGCCGTCGCCGGCTCCAGTCCGGCCCGAGTCCGGCCCACAGAGTGGTTCAGTCGTCGCCGGCTCCAGTCCGGCCACCATAGGGGCTCTGCCGTCGCCGGCTCCATTCCGGTCCGAGTCCGGGCCCCAGAGGGGCTCCGCCGTCGCCATCTCCAGTCCGGCCCCCAAAGGCGCTCAGCCGCCGCTGGCCCCAAGAGGGGCTCCGCCGTCGACGGCCCGAGTCCGGCCCCCAGAGGGGCTCCGCCGTGGCCGGCTCCAGTCCGGACCCCAGAGGGGCTCCGCCGTGGCCGGCTCCAGTCCGGACCCCAGAGGG